>NW_008237222.1:4408709-4413594 GCF_000691975.1 Corvus brachyrhynchos | reverse complement strand
AGCAGGTGTTATTTCCATTTTGACTGTCTTAAAATGCCAGCTAGAAATCACCCAGGACATCTTGCTTTTTAAATGCAGAATATTTTGCTTTACTTCTTAGTGACTGCCTCACTAAAATGCATGTGAGACTTTAGCTCCTTCAAATCCAGCTCCTGGCTTATTTGAGACTAAGGCAGTTTTCCAGGAAAGGAAAATGATGCATCATTTGAAGACCAATCCATGATACAAATTACCAAGGAACTTCATGTACTCCAGGATACATTTTCAGAGGGTGAACCCGGTATTTTGTGCTTCGGAATAAAGATTCTTGAACTGGCAATATATTACTGATGCCAAAAAAAGAAAAAAAAAAAAAAAGGAAAAAAAAAAAAAGGGAGGTACCATCCTGAGACCATAATTAAGAGTTTTGCACAGATGACAGTTATGCATTGCTTCACTTTCTACTGGGAAAGCCCCACCTGCAGAATAGTGTTGAGCTGTAGTCATCACCTTTCAAGACAGATACAGAACAAAATGGAGAGAGTTTAAAGGAAATTATGATACCAAGAACAAGAAAATCTGACCTGTGAGTAAGGAGTAAGGTACTGGGTGATTGAAGATGGAAAAGAGTAAGTATTGAGATAAAATTCTAATATTCTAATATGCAAATGTTTTTGGAAAAGGAAGACAAGGATTGACTGTTCTCCATGTCACTAGGGATGAACGGAATACTCATGTCATCACAGATTACCAGGAAGTTTCAGCTAGAAAATACCTGCTTTGATTTTTTTTAAATGGCTCAGCAATATTTTACCATCTCTATAAAATACTGAAGAAAAAGCATGTTCTCAGATACAACCTGAGTATCTTAAAAGTTTGACCATTACTGAAGATAAATGAGAAGGTGGTTTTCTTTACTTCTTTATTCTGCTGTCCTGCAGAAGAGTCTTTAAAAAACAGTTACCAGCAGTTCAAAAATTATATATGGGAAGTTTTTAGTGACATCAAAATTGTATCTCTTTTTGACTGGCTTTTTAATCCTTTCATGAAAGTTTGGCAGTTCTCAGAAGTAAGACTGACCAAAAGTTAATTTTGCAAAGGGAATGTGATGCACTGCCCTCACTGCTGATGAGGAAATAACCTTGAGCAATTCACCCATTGGGTAGATACTTATTTCTGATACAGTAATGGTCTACATGGTAAATATAATGTTGGTATGACCATAAAGCACAACTTTCAGCAAACACAGCATCTCCACCTTTTGTTTAATCCACTAATTCCTTACTGTCCGTTCTGTCCCACAAACTTTGCCCTGTAAAAGCTTTCCATTACATCAGGTATGAACAAAAAACTAAAACAAAGATTCATTGACTTCCTCAGTCAGGGGCCTCATCACGCCTTCCTTGGGCACCTTTCATTTCAAGGGGTGTGTCAAGTATGCACGGGGTTCCTTATCAGGCCACCAGCCAGAAATACGAGTTTATGAAGTACTATTGAAAAAGGTTAGCAAGTGTTGTTTTCTAATCTCATTTTGGAAGCTCTTTGAGTGAATTTCACTGCCCAAGCCCACTTTCATCAGTGTAGTTATTAACAGTGACTTTTAATGAAACAAGATGAAGATGCCTGCAATAAAACCATGATGGTATACAACCAGGGTTGAATTTGTTCCAGTTCCCTCTCCTGAAGCAAATGGGACCATACTGAAATCAGTAAAAATGCTTTAAATTTGAGGGTTTTTTTCTTTTTAAGTCTCATCCCATTGGTACCATTAGGTTTTTTTTCACTCAGAAGCTGGAATCTGATATTTCTGTCTATGGGGATGGCAAGGACTTCGTCAGAGAGAACAGCTATGCTAATAATGTAGAACAGAACACTGGCAGCAAGAAAATATAGCCTGTTACTGGATTTAAGCTGAATTTGCCTTAACTTGGTGAACAGTTGGTTGCTTTGAACTTGAACATGTTTTGACTTGGTAACAAGTAAAAGGTAATTTAAAAACCCCCACATTCTATATTAATGGGACACATGGGGTAAAGTTTAAGAAGGTAGCTTTTGCTTATGTATCTGTAATACATAGTTGGAAACTCAAGCAGCACCACTGGAGACTTTTAAAATTAACTTATTTGCATTTCAGTCCCAACCTATCCACATTTATAGTATAGTCTGTAGTATAGTCCAGATGAAACTGATTAAGCACATCCTGAATTTCAAAGCGGTTTAGTCATATTTGTTAAGAGTTTGACGCGCAAGCAGCTTTGCTGATTCCCAAACAAGTTCAGGTATAACAGGACTGGGCCTACCATGTCTAATGTTGATTTTCTGATTATGATATTTTATTACACTTCATTTATACATTGAAACCATTTCTTTTTTTCTACAGTGCTTCCTGTTGGCAATGTGCCACTGTGTGAATGGCATATAGTCTTGACTCCTTTTGCAGTAATGTGTGGTCTAATGCCAACTTTTTGTTTAAAAAGGGTGTGAAAGGATTTGGTCTATGAGAAGATGATGCTAAGCATTAGCTCTGACATCATTTGAGCACCTGCCTCACGAATAACCCCGGATACTCTCAGAGATACAGAGCAGAATAGAAATTTTTTTAATCAATTTCAGCAAGAATTCTGCTATAAAATCCCAAATGTCCTTTCTGTCTTTAGCTTAAATAAAAGTTTTGTTCTTGTTCATAAACAAATTTTATGGTTCATAAATGAAATACCTAACTACTATAAATATATGCTCTGGACAAAGGCCAATTATGATAACCATACTTAGTCTTAGTAAGCATCAAATTAATTTCCAAAGCTGTTTAATGTGGTCAGCAATTTCCCATCTCCATTTGTTGTGCAGTGTTGCTAGGTGCTCTTATAGCACCTGTGATACAACCTCTGCTCAGCTGATTTTGTGAGTTTTCCTCTGGGCACAGAAAGCTTTTAAAATGCATAGGTTGTGTTACAGCAATAAAAACATCAAAACAGAAGTCATGAATAGATATTTTTATAGACGAAAATGAATATGCGGATGATCTAGTTTATTTTCTAATTACTTAGACCTTCCGCCTTGGTATGAGTATTAATTTAAATAAAAAGAACAGTGGCCATAAATGGTTCCAAGATTTGTATGTGAAGCTCTGCATGAAAAATGGAACAGAATTAAGTGACTTAACTGAGTACTTATTGTCATGTTCTCTTCATAAGATGTTATCTTGTGGAATAGACAAAACAAAATATTATTATTATTTAGTTCCAGTTCTAATTTTTTGTAAAACGTTTAGGTCTCAAGGTAAGGTCTTAGGCCCTTAGAAACCAATGGAGTTACTTCTGAAAGGTCATTTCCAATGCTGTTCTTTTCCTAAGGAGAATATGTCTGTTACGAAGAAATTACAGAATCATCATTGATTTTATTGATTTTCTTGATAACCTATTCATTTAGGTAATATTCCTAATATTCCTCTACCTATATATTCCTATATAGATTATATTTAGGTATATTCCACAAAGACGGAATAAGAAAGAAGCAGAAGACGTAAGAATAAGCCATGCCCAAATGAGTATGGGGTAGTAGAAAGATGATGCGTGCTTCTCTGTGTGAGTTCGTGCATCTGGTTTGTGTGTATCTACAGAGGAATCTGCAGAAGGAAGTGTAGAAGAAACTGGCAGAAGGACCACAAGATAGTTGTGTGCAGAGTAAGGCCCCCAGAAGAACAGAGAAGCCTGAAAGGTAGCAGGCAGCTGACACACGAGCAATAGAGCTGAGCTTGGCTCAACACTTGTGCTACTCTGGCAATACCAATGATTTCTGAAGACTATTTGATTATTCAGTGTGCTCTGGCTGCTTTAAGATGCTTTGGAGTAAATCAAACCAAATAAACCTTTTTTCATAACTATCAAGTTAAAGCATGAAAAAGCAGAGATCAAAGTAATTTTCATGCTCAAATGAGGTCTTTTTCATATCTTTAATGTGCTACTTTTTCATTAATCTTAATTACAAGTTGCCTTGGTTTATCATTTTTAGTTTAGGAGTAATAACAACATCACTCTAAAGTCATCTGGAAAAAATTGTCTGGATTTTACTCTACATTATGAAATCCATTTTCTAGTAGTTTTGTCAGGAACTAATTCCCAGCATTGGTTGAAACAGCTTTTGCGGAAAATTAGATCTTTATTAAATGCACATTTTTAAACAAAAAAGACTGATTTCTGGCGAAAATCTTGTTTTCTTTTAAATTAACTAATTAAATACTCAGAAACAGTCTTTTAGCCAAAAACTGAAAAGCCTCACTTTGGAAATACTCTCATATCTTCCTATGGGAGCTGTAGCTCAAATGACTCATTGTCCTCTATTAGGAGTTGCTCCCTGCAAGGAGACTGCAACTCCAAGGAAGCACTGCAGGCAATCGACAGGACAGAAGACTGACAGACATAGTCACAAGCCAAACCTGAAACCTCGGGTACGGCTCCAAGGAACCAGCAGGATGACATTTTCTAGACTCTAGCTTTTGGAACTCTTAAAGAATAGCTGGGAATGTGGCTTCCTCTTGTATTCCAAGATTCTATACCTTTTCCTGCAACGTAAAATTTCCAAGAGCAATTAAATAAAAATTACTATCAACTTGTCTTTCTCCTTGCTCCTTTGAAACTAGTATTATTCATACACCGGAACATGGGAATTATACAAGGTTTTGATATTGTGGGAGTTTGGCACTGGTAGTACTGGTCCCACTATCTTCCAGAACTGTCATCTGACAGCTAACTTAAATCATGTTATAGCCAGTGTCTGCACATTTGTTTGCATATACCAATTACAATTTATATAACCCTAAACTATATTGTAAAGAAAGTTCATCCACAAAATATCCATCAGCATAGCTTAATAAACAGTCTTATCTTACATTAGGCTTCCACTCTTT
>NW_008237222.1:4404872-4408669 GCF_000691975.1 Corvus brachyrhynchos | reverse complement strand
TTCCCATTCAACATATGGTTTCACTTTGAAAGAACAGACTTACAATAAACTGTATCATCAGTAGGCTGATAAATGCTGTAATTCATAACAGGACATATGTTTGAGGGAGATTTCCCATGCCTACTCAATGCTTGATTGCTTTCTAAAATACTAACTTTTGCTATATATTTAGATACTGAGTACTGTATATAGGAAAAGATATTATGGTTCTTGCCCATCTCTCCAACAATTTCAGTTTTTCATTTATTTTACATGTACATGCTGGTGTTTGGATACTTAACAGAGATACTAACCTCAAGATCATTTGTACTTAAGAGACAAATGGGATCTTAACTCTACCTCAGTGGCCCTGGGTTTGCTGCTCTTGTAATCTGGCACGTCAGAAGTTCTCAATAGTAATTTACATTTCACAGTGCAAATGTAGTGGAATCACCAGGTCCCACACTGGGTGCTGGAAGGTTCCTGAAAACCTTCTGACCCAGCTGAAGACATGGGCCTGCCTGTATGAAACATTTTGCTTGGAGATCAGATGAGGTGCAGAGGTGACAAAGATCCTTGAGGTTTCTGAGGTTCCTTGTGACTTTTTTTTAGTCTTTCTTCTATTTGTGACATCACCGGAATATATACAGTTTCCACTTGAGCCATCAATCAGTGCCTTTTGCCTAGGCAGTGAAACAAGTCACTGCAGTGCAACTATTTCTCTGTATGTGGTAATTATGGATGTATCTACACAGCTCCCAAAAAAGACAAACCACATGTATCTTCAAAATAACAAGGCTACTGTGGGTCAATGCTCAGTGCTTTTTCTTATAAACATGAGTCTGCAAAGAAATGCTCCCAGGAGAGTACTCAGGTAAGACATATATAGAGTGGTATGAAGATTGAGCACTTTAGAGGGCTTGGAGCCTGCCTGGTGATGTACTGTCATGACCTGTAAACATGCAAAAGGATTAAGGTTCTATCAACATGCTGACGTGGGAGGTTAATGACTAAGTCAATCATCCTGTTTAAAATGCAAACTTGTGCTCATCAGAAAAACATACAAAGGGGCCACTAGTAGTGCCCAGAGCCAGAAATTTCCAGGTTCTGCTCTCACAGGGTAGCTGGCAAAGACAGATTCTGAAGATGAAACAGAGGCAAGGCAGGACATGATGGAACTAGAAAACCAGGCACCCCTTCCCCGAGTGGTACAGAATGCTAAGTCTAGCAGAAATCATTAGCCCACCCTTGGCATTGGATGCAAATCTATGCCTCAGATAGCAAGTCCTGGATCATTTGGCAGATGAAAGAGCCAAAGCCTAACCAAGCTTTTCATCAATCTTATCACTTTATTAAATATAATAACACAAAGATAATGCAATAAAATAAATCTATAATTCATATCATATCATATATAATCTCATATCACCTCATATCATATCCATATAATATATAATGAATATAATAAATATATAATAAATATAATAACACTAAAATACATTTTGTAACACCCTTAGGTGAATGAGGTCACAAACCAAATGCTGATCCTGAAGGTATATGCCAAATAAATTACATTTGGGGTTGTTCCAGCCTCTTGGGAAAGAAACAATTCCCCATGTAATTGTCACTCTTGCACATTTTTTGGCACAGGAGCATACGAGCACTGAAAGTTTTTTTCTTCTATGTCCCCAAACCAAAGCTTTACCAGCTAATAGTGGAGGCATTTGGATATCCAGATACGATGGAATGAACAGTTTCTCCTTCAACTTCTTGACATGTGAATAGTATACCGAGTTGGTATCATGCTTTAGGCTGATGAACTGCTCCATAGGCTAGGGAAGGTAGGGTAGCTGGAAAAAACTAGATTCACTGTCAAATTCTACAGCTTCAAAATTGGGCTGTAACTGAACAGATGAGCAGAAATTGGGTATAGGCCGATGCCTGTTTATTAAGTGCTTCTCTGTTTTTCACTTTGCAGTGCACAATGAAAACCAATCTCAAAAGACTACCAGTTTAAGAGGCCTATGCACAAAGATCACATGAATGAATAGCTCATTGTGAATTCAGTAAATTTGCATCACTTTTAGGGTTTTTTCCTTATTCTAGGATCTTCTGTTTGTTCCATTTGGCCATTTCTGACACGGATTTTGCTTCCTCATTCCATGTACACCCAAAGCTCTCTCTTCAAGTTTAGCCAGAGAATCAGGTGTCCAAGAAGTAGGATCAGTCTCATCATAACAATCTCTTGCAGCAACAATGTGTTCAGTTGATCAACATTAAACTTTATTACAGTCCTTTCCTGTTTAGTTGCAAACCTGTTTAACCTGTAACAAGTGCAAAGGTGTTGCTTGTGGAAGTGAGGGACTTAAGAGTCTTATGCAGGCCAGCTCAAAGTTTTTAGCAAATAGCCCCACCGAGACTAATGCCCACATTCATGGAAATACAGTCTACATGTTTTATAAAGCCAAGCAATATGCATATTGCCTTTCAGAACTAATATCACAGTTCTGTAAGACTGCCAGGAGAAATGGGAGATTGAAATGGCCATTGAAACGTTGCACAGGTTTGCAAGACATGTCCTCTCAAGACAAGGTATAAACCACAGATCCATTACAGAATTCCTAAACATTTCCCGCATGAGCAAATAAGGAGTGAATAGTTGTATTTGCATTCCTTAAATTTTTCATTTTCATGAGTTTATATCAAAAAACAATTGCTTACCATTCGGATCATGTTTCTTGAAACTTTTGCAAATCCATATGGATGTTTTTGTGCTTTTGCTTTTTTGTAGTCTTGGATTTCAACATCAATTGTTCCCATGGTAATGTTCAACACCGTTGTCTAAACACAGTCTGGTATCGCCTCAAGTGTGTTTTGGCACAATGACTTCTTTTAAGTGATGTAGGTTTGGGTTGTTTTGGTATGGTTTTGTCTTTCAGTATGTCAATACTTAAGCAAATGGCTGAGACTGTAGCTTATTACACACTCTACATCATAAACAATCATATTTCTCTTTTATTTTGTATTACCCAACTCTATGTTTACATCTGTTGTCTAGAAGCACACTCGGCCGATGCCATCTTTCCTCTATATGTGTGGGATTAATTCAAAGAGGCCCTGACTCACTCCTGAAGCTTTTAGTATCTAATTCAAAATTAACATTAAAAAACCTAGCATTTTTTATTTAAACACCTGGCCAGGACATACATATTGTGACTGTAATTCCTTTCAGCATCAATCTTAAATACTGAAGTGCAGCTAATTAAAATCCTATTTGTCCTTCAGATGTCTTTCCTGCTGTTGTGTGTGGATAGTGACATACTAGCTTCTCACTTCAGTGGCCAAACTAAACAAATGGAAAATAATTCTGGTTTGGGTAGAATGGAAAACATTTTAGTCAATCCAAAACAAAACAGTTTATTTCTTTTTATGCATCACCTGGAAAATCAAATTTTAAATGAAACATAACTTGTCTCAATTTTGCAGCAATAACACATATAGTCCTTTTCTGTATTGTTTTTGGGTCTCAAAAAACCCCACTTTTTATTAAGTGGCGTGTGATTTTGTTAATAATTGCTATGTTCTGAGAGAATGTTTTTCAGAAAATCTAGTATCTGCTACTAATACAGCTCCCTAGTCTACTGGATTGTAGGAGGGGGAAAGCCATTTAATTTTTCTCACTGTGCCAAAGAGGAACTCCCGGGACTTTTATTTATTATCTTCTGTTGAGGGGATTAATTTTATATTCAGCTGTCCCGCGCAACCCGGCAGCTCCTTCTCAGAACCAGCTTCGCCCGGGCCCGCATCCGCGTCCCGCA
>NW_008237222.1:4375956-4404571 GCF_000691975.1 Corvus brachyrhynchos | reverse complement strand
AGAAACCATGTCTCGGGGCTCGGATAAATCGGGAGGCTTGAGGGCAGATTTAATTCCCCCGCCCCGTTGTGGTCAGTTCGAAAGTACAACTACCCGCCCCCTTCCTCAGCACCGGCTCCATCCAGGCTCGTACATCAACACACTCCCAAGCCAGCTCACAGGTTGTTCTCACGCTCCTCGACTGTTCTTTTCTTTTTGGGGGGGAAATAAACACTAAGAGTGATAAGTTTAATGTATTCTAATACCGTTATTATCTGTTAAACTAAGCATGGGGCCAGAGCCGCACTGGAAGCCAGCAGCGGCTGGTGCTGGTCTGAGGCGGCAGGACCAGGTGTGGCCCACAAAACACTGGAGATATCAGGGCTGCCAAACCCACCCGCGCTCCTTCAGGGGCTGCGTGTGCCCCCTCGCAGTGGTGCTGAGCAGCACTGGGCTCTGTGGGCTTAGCAAACTGCTTGTTAGCTCCAGTCTTAAATGGGGAATGGCATGATACCAGCACCACTCTAGGGACTGCCAAAGTTGAAAGCAGAAACAACCACTATTAGGCAGTTGCCGACCAAGAAAAGCAATTCCTATAGGTAAATAAGTAGCCCTGTATCCTCTTATAAATGATTCAAAGGGAATTAGGCCTTCTCAAATTGGTTTGGCAATTTCAGCACATGTTGCTGCCTTCAGTCAGGTGAGAGAACCTGCTGCTTCCCTCGTTGCAGAGGGTATGAATAAGGAGTCTCTTTTGATTTGCAATTCACAGAACTGGATTATGATGTCCACAGAGTTTTTGGTAAGGAGCCATATGATGCATTTGTCTGATGAGCTGGAAATACACAGATTTAATCACTATTCTGACCTACCTCAGAACAGATATGAATTGGGAAATATTTCTCTTTACCAGCCCAGTCTTTGTCTTACGTCAAGGAGATACACAAACTACATTAGGCTAGTTCAAATTTACCCCATTGTCCAGGAAGGCTTTTAAGCCTTCCATCCCTTTTTTTTTCTTGCCTTCCATCCCATTTTTAATACTACTTGGCAGAATGAATTCCTGATCTTCCTTGAAAAGGAATTCCCTCCATTTAAGGTCACAAAATGTACTGTCAGGATGGTATTAATTTTAATGTCCAAGGAAAGTACAATTTAAAAATAAGGCTTCATTATGCCATTTCATTTGCTGAAAAAAATGAGTTTCCATGCTGCTTGAAAAGGAAGACTGATGGCCCTGTGCTTCCAACAATTCACATACACATGTGCAAAACAGATAGTTTCTGGGTTGGCTCATTGACTTCTCCATCTTTCTAGCACCCAGATTGACAAGAGAGACACTTTCGATCATTCCTGGAAATAAACATTTAGAACCTATCGAGACCCTCTTTTCAGGTATTACTCCCTAAGGATCATATTCTCTCTTACTGAGGAGTCTCATTTATGGCCCATTGAAGCCAATGACAAATTGTCCCTTGACTGACCTAAAGGTCACAGATGAGGGCCAGGCAGGGAGCAGGCCTCTGTTCTGCCAAGTTTCAGCTAAAGACACACAATAAAGAGGCAATGCCTCTCCTACAGAACTTAGAATCTGAGATAAGAAATAATAGTAATATGCCATTTCCTAATGCTCCCAAGAAACAGTTTGAAGGTTCATAAATTTCAAAGACTTCATTACAAAAAAATTCTTTCCATTTTAACATAGAATTATAGAATGGTTAGAACATAACTGGGCTGATGAAGTTCACCTAGGACATTCTGAAAGTTTTCTCTCCCCCATCTAATGATGATTCCAGCATTAGCTGAGAAACACTTATTAGCACTAGAATGAACTTTGAAAAAAATTCCTTTTTAAATGGATGCACTAAGCCAAGCACTTCCTGTGTTGCTTCTGCTAATTCTGGAGCTAAGTGTATTTGAAGAGAAATGTATCTCCTTAACCTTTGTTTTCTCATTTGGCTGAGTCTACAGTGATCCTGAGTTCCATGTTTGCAAAATGAGGTTTGCTGCTATAGTTTTACTGCAGGGTCAAGTATGATGAAAAAGTATGTTGAGAGAAAGCCAAATTCTTCTTAAAACACAGATGTCTTAAATTTTCCAGATGTCATCCATGTTTAGCCAATAGGGTGGGGGGCTGGATGCTGATGGATTGACAATGAGTTAGACTGTTAGACCACCAGTTCTAAAGAAGCATAGAACAGTGAGAATTACCAATTACAGGTTTGTATTTGATTCTATGAAATATGCTTGCTGGCCATGACCCATTTCACAGTGAACAAATCTGCACTTCTTAAAAACTTACAGCAATGTAAGAACTCATTATCACAAATATCAACTTATACAAACTCTTTTTTCTTTCAGCATCAGATCTTTTAGATTAGGTTGTGGGGGGAAGCATATATTATTCTGAAGCTGCACTTCTGCTGCTGCTAAGCAGTTCAGGCCTCAGGAATGCAAAGAGAGCACCCAGTAGTAGCAAAGAATTTAGAAAATAAAAAGTCAGCCGGGCTTTTATGGAAACTTATGGAGATTAGACCTGGGGACACCACTGACCTTTAGATTTCTGTGATAGGAAAGGAGCATGCTATTTACAGTAAGTATTTGGAAAGCTCTCACAGCTTCCTTGAGACTAAGAAATTGGTTTGGCAGTATGGACTGTGCTATGACCTTCTTTATGCTTCCCAGTGATTGCTGGGTTTTTTCATTATTAACTTTCTGGTGAGAACTAAACTTAGAAGATAATTCTTATTATAATAACTAGTGATTTCTTTCATTTGAATTAAAGTTCTCTTTAATATAAAAGCTTCCTTTATTTCTATTTTTTCTCTTCAAATATTCTTTTCTGCTGTTTTAAGTGGCAATTTTCCTTACTAAGCACAACTTTCCACTGCTTATTTTGATTGTCATGTTTTACTGGCTTATCATTGCTTTTGCACCACTATATTTGGCAAGCACTGTCCTCCTCCACTGATAATATACTGATATCATAATGACAACATGATCTTATTTTTGAGAGGGTGAGCCAACAGGTTCTGTAATACATAAAAACCATTTTACAGACTACCATTGTGCTTTGGATCAGTGTTGGAATCAGAAATTGAAATTCTGAGATTAAAAGTCTTTTCCTGGCTATGTTGGAGACATTTTTAGGTAAATTAGGGACAATAGTTTTCACAATGGTATCTCGTTTTCATCATCAGACTGAGCCTGTCTGCTTCTCAGGCATGTTGGAACTCAGCTTGCTGACATTTTTAAAGTACTTTAACATATTTGCAAGTGTTACTTGCAATTACTATTAACTCTATGAGCTGAGCATTGTAATACAGAGATGTTAAGTTGTTCTAATGTGTATGTTGTGAGAATCGTAAAAGACTTACTGCTGTTGTGACTTTCGCAGTCCTGTTGACTTAAGGGGCTGTTCTGATGTTTTATAAATATCTATTTTTGGATGTATGTATACATATACATTAATATGTATGCTATGCAGGGCAGTAGTGTCACTACTGATTTTATTCCTTCAGTTTCTGCTTCCACCTGTTGAACTTCCTCATTTTGCACTTTGTTCCAGGATGTTTGCCACAGATGACGAATTATTTCCTGGTTTTATTACCCTGTATTTGAAGCTTTTTCCTTTGCAACTTGGGAGGGCAGAGGAGAAATTTAGATATGCTGATACCATCACCTGTGAATAAGGCTTTCCTATGGACTTGCGTTTGGCCAGCTGGTAGAAGTACAGTCATGTCAGCAGTGTATTGCTGCACAGCTGTTTATGGCACAGTAACCTGTTTGTCCACACTTGGCTCCCTGTTCTGTAAGAAGGAGAAAATGCTAAGCATTCAGAGCTGACTGATGCTGTGATCTTTACTCACTGTCTATACAAGGATAAATATGGATACTTCTAAAAGAAATTACATCTTAAAAAAAATAGGCGTGTTAGTTATTTTCTTTAAATTTTGTTCCTTGCTACGTCCGGCCTGGAGTATACAAAACCTGCCATAAGTCCTTCAGAGGGAAGAACATACCTGATAACAATTAACAGTATGAACAGATTATTGGAAGCAGATGTGTGAGGGCTGCTTCAGACACTGCTGACCCCTCCATTCAGCTGGCTGTGAGCACACATCTTATTGTTTCCAAGGTGAAATGAGATGTGTTAATTCCCCAGGAGGAGAGATTTGCAGCAGGCAGCTCTGGTTGTCAGCCTTTTTAAACTGCTGCTGCTGGTCTTCACAGGGTCAGAAGTGAAATGTAGGTGAATTTTGGCTCTGTAGTGACTGAAGCTATTGAGGCAAGACTGCTAGTCCAAGGGGTGAAAGGAGACAGAGTCAATATCCTTTACTCTCAGGAGGATCTGAGTATCAGGGGGGCATTACCAGTAGCAAATTTGAAATGGAATGTATTTCTTTCTGTGCTAGTAACCTTAATGTACATTAATGCACATTTGAAAGGCAGGCTTTGTTTTGATTTTGGTGATGACCACATGTCACTTAAAAAGTAGATTTTCTTAGGTGTAGAACAATAGATTTTCTTTTATATGCCCATTCTTTATTGAAGTAATAGTATTATTAAAGATTTATTTAGTCTGTTGAGAGAAGTTACTACACAAACTGGTTTGTGATTTACAAAATTTTTGAACTGAAGCATGCAATTCATTGAACTGAACAGAATTACTTAATTAAATGTGACTGGTAATAAGTGGTCTCAAAATTTATGTTCAGTCATGTACTTGTCATACAGTTTTTCGATGAAAAATATAACTGGAAACATGCACTTGCTGTTGGACTTGGCATCTCAATGTGGTCCTGGGCAACAAACTCAAGGTGGTCCTCCTTGAACAGGGGTGTTGGACTAGATGCCGTTCAGCAGTCTCGTCCGACTCCAGTCATTCTGTGACTCTATAGTCAGAGGCCTTTGTGGGTATTTTGAGCATGAACTCACCCTGCCATGGCACTGACTACATTACAGTTTCTTTTCTGTACCAGTAGCAAGCTCAGCAGTTACCAGTCTTGCACCCTGATTTTGGTTGTGAAACTTAAATCTCCACCTTGAAAATACATATTTGTCACCTTTGATTAATTGCAACCTATGACTTTCAATTTGATCCTCAATGTTCTCCACTCAGAAATTTGTCTTTTTGCATAAAACACATAACTTGCATATGTTAACTTCAGACTGAAAGTAATGATGTATATGTAGTTGTTTTCATTAAGATTATGGCCTCTGTGATCCTAGAATTGCTACGGCACATCTGCTTTCAAGGAAAAAAAGGTGTGTACCAAGAATTTAACCAATTCAATCCGTTATTCATCTATGAAGTCTGTGAAGTATTTTACCAGTTTAATTGCAATGAAAGAATATCAGAAGACTTCTCAAGGCAAAACATGTATTTTTCTAAGAAAACCAGCTATTATTAATATAGCATAAATGAGGTGAATAATATGGAAATGAGAAGGAAGCTTCTACTGATGTATAACTCTGCAGGGCTTGTTTCCAACAAACAGATCATGAAAAACACCCATTCTTGCATCGTCCATTTTAAAATGAAACAGGACAGGCGATGCTCAGTTTTTCCCAGTATATATGTGATTAGCATGAGTTGTAAACTAGTCTTAATGACAATGCTGACACACTTGTTTCACTAATTTTCTGTGTTGCCACAGGTCATGGCCCTATGTAGATACCCTGCCTATCATTTATTCTTTGTCTTGTCTACTAGGCATCTTTGCAAGTTTCTCAAAATTAGAGACCATTACAAGAGAAATCACATGTTTAAATATGGCTTCATCCACTCTCATTCCTTCATTCCTGATACAGTATTTTGAAGTTCAGTGCTAGAGTAAGAAATGTGATGATAGCCAATTGAAGGTGAGGTGAATAGTAGCAGGTGGCAGCTGTTTATTTCAAAGAGGTGAGTTGCAGAATAGAAACAAGTATGTGTGGGAAGCTAGAAGCTGAAACTTCCAGACATATGGATATACTGAATATGCATTGCCCAGAAAAGAATGAGTGCACATTTTAGGGTAGGCCAAACAACTTTAAATTGTAACCCTGGGGTTCAGTTGCAGCTACTTGAATTTGACTGGGATGTTACCAGCGAATATTCTTATAAGAATGCAAAGGGATGTTTTTAAACAGAATGAACAAAGATTTGAGCTTCTGTATAGTCAGAATAATTAGATCTCCAGCGGGGGGTGGTGCTGGTGCTGCTGTTTGTTTATGTTCAGAGATTTCCATTTCCTGAGTAGAAGAATAATTCGTGTGCTATTTCTTTGGAGGTCTTTTCGGAGTGCTGACCAGATTCCATCTTTCTTGCCTTGAGAAGCTTTTAAATGATCTAGCTATATCCAAATGCAATTAATATAATTCGTTTTGCCTGTTGTTATATTTGCCTGAAAGTTAACTTGTATGATTTATAGATTTATGTCAAAGAGATTCAATCACTACTGATTCCTTTTCATTTTTCGTAGAATGATCGTTTCGCTGTGCAGCGCCGCCTAGTGCACAGACCTGCTGCTGCATCCAGGGACAGCTGCGACACTTGGCACGGCCGGGAGGGATGAGGAGCCTTTCCTGGATAGCTCATGGCAAACAACGTTATTCAGCTCTTGAGAAAAAGCAGCCTTTTTATTTCCAGCTTTCCTTCTCCAACATATGTGTAGGTTTTGCCTTCTCCTGACTTTAAATTCATTCCTAGCTTAAGTATAGTCTACTCTTACTTTCTTGCTAGTCTGTATATTAGTTGCAGGGCCATTATACTACTACCTATTGATGCTTAATGTGTTATTTTCCTGCAGCTCAAGTCCATGGTTCCTGTTTGCAATATAGGAGGCCACAAACTGGAACCCCACATTTCCAAGGTTTGTATTTCCAAACACCAGATTTTTGCCACATGGAATGCTTTTTCACATAGTAATTTCTCTCTGTTTATGGAAATGAGGTATGTATACAAAGAAAGTAATTTTGAATTTGAATGTAATGTAACCTTTTTTTTTCCCCCTTAAGTAGTAAAGATGTAAGGGGTCCAAATCTGCTGTTATAGCCATTTTGGCAAAGTTCCAGAGGAATTTAGAGAGGAACCAAGCTCAAAATTATTAATTTCATGCATTTTCAATTACTGGACCTCATGGTTTTGCAGGGTTTGTACCATTTCTATCAGCGGTCTCATTTAAATTATGAAACTTTCTAAAATAATAGTTATTCAGCATCAGTACCATGAGCAGAAACTGATCTTTAGTGTGGAAATCCTTCGTTTTAGGGTTTTGTAGAGATTACCAAAGAAGCTGTCTGTAAATAATTTTTTGTTACAAAGAAATCTCAGATCAACAGGGAGAGGTCTCTTTATAAATGAGGTTCTGTGTTCAGACAATTCAGTCTATGCACAGTAGTTTACAGACAATTATGAAAATAAATGGCACTTTTACACTTGACGAAGTAGACAGGTACTCTTTTCAAAAAATATTAATTAACTAAAAAGCAGTCTCTTCAGTGGCTCTGCCTCTAAGTATACGTACTAATTCAGAGTGAATATTTATTTAACAGGAGTGGCTATCTAGTGATGGAGGCAATTGTTTTCAGTTATTAAATCTTGAAGATTAAAAAATTGTAAAAGCAAATATGGTACAGTCATTCAGTCACCTTCATGAGCAATAAGGGAAGCTTTTTCTTCCCTAAGGCAGGTGCAGAATTTAAACCTCCTTTTGCCATGAAGCACGGCATGACAGCTACACAAAAAAGCTCCTGCATTAGCCAGTCTTCACACATACTTTGTTAATGCTGTTTTACCATGAACATGTTCTCTACAGAAACATTAATTCTTCCTGTTAGTAAGTTCTGAGTGAAGTTCCAGGTTAGAACACTTGATAAAGAGACAAGATCTGTAGAAAGCAGTAGTAATATGCTTTATTAGTTGTGTAGTTGGCAGAATCAAGCACAATCCTTCACCTAGTTGAAGAGCAGCAGGCTCCAGGCAAAGTATTACAGTGATACCGACACACAAACAAGGAAAGTGTAGTCTGTGACCATGCTAAGCATGAGCAGTCATGCTTCATTACTTGCTGAGAGGTCATCAAAGGACATAGCAAGCTCATCAGTCATATACCATATATTCCTTGTTCATCTGCTACAGAATGCAGATGGCTGTAATTAAATAACTCATGTATTGTCGCTGTATGGATTGAATCTTGACAGAGAGACTGTCCTTTCTCCCCTTCCATTTGTTGTAGTTTGCTAAATATAACATACTAGGATAACATTGGCTTATATAGATGATATCAGGAAAGTATAGATTTAATTCAGCTGTCTTTTAATTAATCTCTTCACTTGACAAAAACTAGTTAGCCTGTATAAGGAGAGAACTCTTTAGAAGTCACTTTCTGTGACAGAACAGTGATTCACTAATCCAAGAGTGGATTTTAATTGAATGTTTTGGTACTATATTTTGCAATGAAGGAGAATAAAATGTGTCATTATTTTTGTGTGGTGAAAGTTCTGCGAGAATTAAAATCCATTTGGCTCACTGCTCCTCTACTATAAAAAGAAACCTATCAAGTTCAATGTACATACATAAATTCCACTTTAGGAAGAAGGAAATTGTGCATAAAAAATTATTGAAATCAATGGGAATTTCACCATTATTTTTGCTGTGCTTTGAGTTGAGACCTACGTTTTCCAATCTACAGGTAAGTATACAGATACAAAACCCTTTATTCTTGTAGAACCTTCTTGAATTTATTAGATATAAGTATCCACTCCAATGACCACTGCAGGATAATGTACATGGTATCTTTTCAGGTATCTTAAGAAAAAACATTCTATTTTGTTAACTTCTCGATTTGCTCGGAAAAGATTCTTTTCTTCCCCTTGCTATTTTGCTCTGAAAGTATTTCTTTAGGTGTAAACCAAAGCAAGAGATCTGACTGAAGCACTGAACCTCAATTCTACTCTGTATCATCTTAAGCAGCACAACTTTTGTCTTCCCTTCATGTGATTATTTATTTCTAATTTCGGAAATTTCTAATTTTGGAAACATATGCCAGGCCTGAGACTAACAGCAAGTGTTGTCAGTTTGTACTGTGATCATTTGGGAGCTTTGCATCTAGCTCTTTTGAGTATGTCAAAGTCTGATAGGCTGGAAATAAAGAAGCTAAATGTTTTAAAATTAGTGGAGGTCAGCTGTCAAAAAAATTCAAATAAGGGTTGTAAAATATCCTTTAAATCTGCAAGGAACAGTTTACTTGTCATTGTACACAACTTCAAGAAGATTTGATTTCTGCAAGGAATTGCATCAAAAATATCCCTATTGTATGAAGAAATGCCAGGCCATTACATATATACAGCTGCGTGTACATTTTAAATAAATAAGCTGGACTGGGTGACAACAGCAATGCAGTCAGAGTAAAATTCAGGTAAGAGATAACTATGAATCCTGTAGTACCAGTCCCCCTTCTACCACAAAGAGAATGATTTGACCTCTGTATTTGTAGCTGCTCTTCAGTTCCCTCCAAACTGAGTGTGCTTGAAGAGGCTTTTTCATCCAGCCCGTGTGGCCAGGTTACACTTGCCTGCTGCAGAGGGCTTTGAGTGTTCACCTCACCCTTGGAACACAGCTCGGTGTTGCTGCATAGGCAGACAGTGCTGTATATGATAATAATAGTAGAAATTGAGAATAACTAACTACCTTTTTTTCGGACCTTTTAGGAAGTATAAATTATTTGACCTTGTATTGTGCCCATGATATATCACTGAGCAGCAAATAATACTTTTTGAGCATAGTTCAACCAGAAGGAGAGGCAGTATCAAGAGCTCAAAAATTCATAACCTCTATAAAGGCCAAGTGATACAGTATTGGTAAGATGAGGATACTTAATATGCTAGTATTTAATACTTTCAAACAGTAACAAGGAAAAGAGTGTTGGCCAAATATTTCATAGCTTCTATTTTTACTTTTTTGATATGTTGTTTTAGAAGTTGTAAGCAAATAATAAATGTTCTAGCAAACATGAAAATTCACAATTTGATTGTGGAAATATGGCCAAATATGACATTCTTTATCAATATTTACTTTTTCAGCTTTTCCAAAACAAATCTACCAGTAGTAATTCTGATTCACCAAAGCACCTCTGCTTTGAAAGAAACAAGTTCTGAAAGCAAGGGCACAGCCTATTTAGCACAAACTATTGGGTCTGCTTTTAGCTCAGTATTGATGACATCAGTATCACTATTTCTAGTTCCAAAGATTCATAGATTCCTTAGTGTTCTGGTTTAGGAATGGTGCTCCCCAATTTAGTGCTCCCACTGAGACTCCAAACCAGGCTGCCATTCACTCACTCCCCCTTCCCCTCCTCCCTGTGGAGGGCTGAAGAGGAGAATTGGGGGCACAAAAGGCAAAGGTCACAGGTTGAGAGAAGAACAATTTACTGGGAACAGCAATGAGATAAGAAAACAACCAGTAACAGCAGCACTATTAAGAACAAAAGACTCCCTTCCCCCATACCCAGAAAATTACATGAGGCATTCTAGAATAACCTCCATGTCCTAGACTGTGCCCCCTCTTGACTACTGCAAAAATTAACCCTGTCCTGGCTGGAACCAGGACACTTAGTCACCTACACGATTCATACAGAACTCTGGAAAAATCAGGAGATCCTTTCCTGGATGAGCTAAAGAAGAAATAGATGCCATATGTAATGGAGTATTTATGCAACTCAGCCTAAACAAAATAGTTCTGTTATCAGTCCTAAAGTTGTATATTATTGTTGTTGTTGTTATTAGTTTATCAGAAGTTTTCAGACACACACAAAAAGAAACAGTAAGTTACATAGCATCAGTGAGTATAGTAGATTATTAATACCAAAACTACCTGAGAAAATCTCTTAGGTTACCACCACTTCTTATAATCTATCATATCTGCTGACAAAATCAGTTTGACAGGCATTGTCAGTCCTGAGAGATTTGTATCCTTAGCTACCCCTTTCTAGGAAATCATTTGAACTCTTCTCAGAAGCTGCATATTTTCAATAGGTAGATGCTCTATGGTTTCTACCTATCTTCTTATTTATTAGATAAGTATTTCTCCTCCACAAGAGTTCCTTGAATTTGAAATCATGGGCCTGTGTGAAGTGATTCTTCAAGTGTGTCCACTGTTAAACGGATGTATTTTATCTTTCTCTCTGGCTGTATCAGTTTTTTTTTTAATATATTCCAAATTTTTAGAGGTAGGTGCAAGTACAAATAAACATGGAGGGGAGACAGGGCTTTCAATCCCACGCTGGATTTTTAAGGAAACTGCTTAGCAGCATTTACTGCAGTCAGTGATAAATCAACAGAGTAAAAATTTGGTGGTCTTTTAACACTATTCCTCCATCATACTCTCTCCTTCATAATGTTCAAATAGCCTACCCTTCTTTGTAACATTCTAAAGGACTGGGGTTTTTTAAAGAAATTTTGCCATTTAAAAGTAACAAATTCCCACATCTTTTGTCTTCCCCAAACCACAAATCTTTGTATAAATGGTTCCTCTGTACATTTCAGATGTCATTGTATAGAAATTTTTTACATTCTTTGCTGTCTTTACTGGCCTATTTAAGGATCAGGCAATGTCAGCTGAAATGTATGTACTACCTTGCATGAATGTGTGCTCCGAAACAGCTCTCTCAGATGTCACAAGATACTTTACTATGCATTTTAGCAAAGAAAAAACACTTCTGCTGCTTTTTATGAGTACTAGCATAAGAAAGAAAGATTATGGAACTGTATTCTGTGTGTATGTGCATGCAGATAGCCTAGCTATGTCTATGCATAGAGACAGACTATAAACAATTCTAGTGTGGCTTCTTAGTTTGAATTTGATACAGCTGTTTCATTTATTGAACAGCTTAGGACCTTCTGCCAATAACTGGGCAATAGCTGCAGAATATATATGGACAAGGCTATATGAACTCTATTAGCTAGAAAGAAGGTAAGTAATCACTCTTTGTCTTTTTCAGCAGACAGGCAAAGGAAATACAATCACAGAATCTAAGCCTGTCCCACCAGCTTGTGGGGAGCTTATGAGGACCTACTCTCAAATATTGTTTCATCTGTGCAGGTCACCTGGCATCCACATCTGGTATTTGCCTGTTTGCTTTGACTGCAGAAATTTTTTCTTTAAATTTTTTTAAAATATTAGGAAAGACACACACTTTTTACTTAGGGAATTATCCAAAACAATAAGGAAATTATACTTCTTGTTATTGGCCAGTGGGAGCAGCTCTGGTAGTCACAGACTTCTCACTGGGACACTGTTCACGTTGTTTTTCCTCTGTGATTGTAACTGTTGTGGAGAAGTTTCCCATTGAATCTGAAGAGAGCAGTCCCTGCATAAACATTTGTTAACTATTATAAAGGGTTTAGAGGACACTGGTATTGCATTCCACCTTTCTAATCTCAGTAAGATGCAGATGCATTTGAATATGAGTCATTAATTTGTTACAGTAAAGGGGGCATTAATATATGTTCCCTCTTATTTCAAGCTGTGAATTGTGGTCCTGTATTGCAATGCCACTGTTTCCTATTCAGAATAGGCCCACCATTTCTTTGGAAGCTTCATGTGAAATGCAAGTTCCAGTATTTTACATCTCTGACAATTAGTAGCAGCTCCCAGACCACAGCTTTTCCTCAGTTCACAAGTCAGCAGGACTCAAAAGATCCTACACCTTATAGATGCAAAATTTACTTCTTGGCAGTTTGTCAGAGCCCAATACTCTCTGACCAGGTGATTTTAGATACTCCACATGAGGAGCGTTTAATATCAAATTTACTTCTTTGGTATAGTTGGTATTACATGGCAGTTCAATTTAGCAGAGTGATGCAGCAATCAGTTGAAATCACAACACAAGCATAATATAGCAGTTGCAATATTCAGCTGTAGTTAAATCTCTGTTCTAATATGATTCTCATTACTGGTCCCTGTATGCTCACTATCATAACACTGGGCATCCCCAGTCACCTGGAAAAATAAATGGATGGAAGCCAGCTCAAGCCTGTTAATCCCTTCAAAATTTATCATTTGTCCAATTTTTATGCTTTATGTTGTGCCAAGCTACCTATGCACTGCCTCACCACCTCCAGCCCATGCCCCAGTGTGGGTCTGGCTGGCTCACAAAGACATTGCTCTTTGTTAATAGTCTTGGAACCTGATGATTCACTGAAGCAACTGTCTGTAACTAAAACCAAGGTTACCATCCAGTTTACCTGGTATCGAAATAAGTTCAGCTTCCTTTATATTACATTATTCCCTGAACTCACTGGGGTTTGCCCTTCTTTGACCTCTCGTCCATTGCAGGGGTGTGCGGGTTGGTTACACAGCTGAAGTGCCAAAACCCCTGCTGAGTCCAGCAGTCAGTGGATCTTGGTACCCTGCATGACTTTGCCTTCCTTGAGCAACAGTAAGATTTACAGAAGTCCTTGCTGAATCATGTCACTGCACAGCCCAGGATGCTACAAGCAGCCTGGTCTTGTTGTGAACAGTAAGGGATGTCAGAAGCTATTGCTCTGTGAGTAGAAGCTCCTGCCTCACATTTCTGCTGAGCTTGTAACCTAAGCTTTTAAACTCATATCAATTTGGATTTAAATGCATAAACATTTCCCATTTATATCAAGCATGCATATAAATGTGGTTATAGCTGTCTATAAATAAATAGGCCCTTAATTTTTTTTTCTTAATTGTGATATGCTTTGAACATTGTTGTATAATCATTTTAGAAATCACTATAGTATTTAGTGGTCACTATAGAGACATCTGGATCTGGTGCTGGGTGATATGGTTTAGTGGTTTAGGGGTTACAATGATAGTGCTGAGTTTACAGTTGAACTTCATGATCTTAAAGGTTTCTTCCAACCTTGACGATTCCATGATTCTATAGTAGAATAAGATGTTGTCAACTGCAAAGTGATTATTAGCACTTCAAAATCTTTTATGAGCTCACAAGTCACTTCAATACCTCATTTTACTTAGTGTTCATTCTGCTATTTCTTGGCTAATTGCTCCTTTTTCTCTGAGTTTTTGCTTACTCCTTCTACTTCACCTTCCCTGAGGCAACGCTCCCTTTCAGCCAATCTCTACTCCTTGGGCATAACTTGTACTCCACTTTTCCCCATGACTTTGAGGCAGAGGCCCCTCAGATTTTGCCTCTTCCAGAAAGAAGCTCAGGCTGTTTTTATGTTGCTCTTACTGAAAGCTGATTTCCATACCTACCAATACTACAAGTCTAGTAAATTTGTAACATTCTTATCTTCTGTCAGCTCATAATCCTGATGAGGTTCAAAAGAACATTGCTGTAAACAGCCCTTTCCAGCAAGGCAACAGTTCCTATTCCATGTGCACACAGTTACTGCCCCTCACTCACATACACAACTTCTTAAATAGCTGGTGCTTAGCAGATCACTGAATAGGTCAAATTAATAGAACAGAAGCAAAGTGAATGTAAGTAACAGAGATCAGTACATAAACAGAACCTTACTCTAACAAAACAATGTGTATGGTTTGATAATTATTTTAATTGTGTGAAAAAAATGTGGATTTTGGTAGGATATATCTTGTAAAGCATGTTATTTCTATTGGTAACAGTTTGCATGATAAAATTGTTTAGGAGGAGATTGCCTTAATCACTAAGATAAACATCTCCCACCCAGACTTGAGAGGGGTAATTCTGCAGTAATTGGCCTTCACTAGTTAAAGTTGGAGTTTACCCCAAGTGACCATTTGTTGAAAAGACAAGCATGTGGTAATGGTATTAGTGGTGCTCAAATCGCTAAGGAAACCAGCATCTAGATACTAGAACTTAGCATTCTAAATCAGGAGGAAAAAATACTTCAAAGATGTATTTCCTAAAGATTACAGCATTTATGAATGCAGGCCCCTTTAAGAAATTTGCAAAATTTATGCTCTTAGATCCCAAAGAACACCTTTGAAAATCCCAGCTCTCAGAGGAGACAAAATCCTGTTCCATGCATCTGATGTGATATGAGCTACACTTAACCTGTCTGGGGAGGCAGGAAAGAATTCAAGGTTTTCTTGACACAGCAGTCAGTCCTTCATCCTATGCTGAGCAAGCACCCTGCTGATGATCAGAGAGTAAGACCAGGATTTATAGCTGATCATGATGGGAGTAGGTGACCTATCAAGATGCTTATATAGTCTGCATACGTGTCTTGGGGTGACTTTATGATATGTATCCCCTATCACCTGCTCTATGCCCAGACATGAATCCTTTGCCTTTCTGTGCCTTTAAAACTGGGTCCGAGAGAAAGAAAAAAAGCCAGGCAAACTTTTCAAAGCAGTTTTGTGTTCAAGGACACAGATACACACTCTCCTGCTTTCTGCTCAGCTCCATGAGCATGGGGCTTGAACCCACGACCCTGGCATTCAAACGGGGACAGTACCCTTCAAGAATGCTAAAATATTGATAGTCGGTTTATTAATTTCAGGCCCAGTTATTAGTTTCAGTAATACCTGTCTGACCTTTCTCCCTCTTAAAGGAAAAACAAACAACTGTGCTGCTGCCACTGATGCTTGTCTACTCTACAAATATGCTGATAGTCTTGCATTGATTGCTGTGGCTGGAATTCTGGCTGGAATTGTTCCCTCCCATAGCTACCTGATGAATCCATCCTCTGCATATAAGCCCTTCATTCTGTGTTCTCACTCACTGCACAATGACTTTGTAGCCTAATTGTTGAACTCTGGTCTCTGATCTTGATGCTGTTGTTATTGGTCACTGGAGTAGGAAATCAAAACCAGTTCCAGCCATCAGCCAGGAACTTAAGACACTCTTCCTGCTGCAGTGTTACAGGTTGAACCACCATGCTTCCTCACACATGCTGTATTTCTGGCTTCATTTACCTGTGTAAATGCGTAAGAGCAAGTATTTCTGCACTAGGAAAGATGGAAACAGCCACATCCTCACCCAGCTTTATAAGCTAACAGTCAGGATTATCTCTTGAGGACAGGGTTTGGGCTCAGGCTGTGGAGGAAGTTGAACACAGGGCTTGTACTTTCTGGGTGAGTGCTCTGACTAGTAGAGTTGTACTGCCAACAACCAGCACATCCAGCAACAGCTGGCTTTGGAAAACTAAAGTAGCTACACACACATTTTAAAACTGAAGAGGGGCACCTATGATTCCTTTCACCTAACTACATGTGCCAACCGGAGAGATCTCCTTAGGAAATTGATGTGCCACTCCACTTACGTTTGGATCCTTATTAACTTCTGTGGGAGCTGAGAAGTTACTTGCATAGGCCACAGCAGACTTGGTAATGCTCAGACAAGTGTTGAAAAAACACAATGACAAAGGCAATGGTCACAAAAGGAAGCACAGGAAATTAAACATAAGAAAAACCTGTTTTACTGTGAGGATGCATAAATACCACTTGGGGACTCTCCATCCTTGGAGATATTCAAAACTTAACTGGACAAGATCCAGAGCAGCCTTTTCTAGTAGATTCTATTTTGTGCAGGGGATTTAGACCAGGCAGTCTCCAGAAGTCCCTTCCAACTTCAATTATTCTGTGTTTCTGTGAACACTGAGAATTTGAAGGCCAAACAGAAAGGCAAACTCTGACCCCAGGCTCAGCTTCTTGTTCTTGAAACTCAGATAAGTCCTATTTTTAGTACCCAAATCCTCACTGAGATCAAAGCAAAGAAAACCAGCTGTGAGAACTTCCTTTACACTTGCATGTATTTTCTTTCATGTATTAACATGGTTAAACTTAAAAAGAAATGTGTGTGGTGTGGGGGTGGATGGGTGTGTGGGTGGATGGGGGGGGGCGTGTACGGGTTAAAAAAGAAACAACAAAAAGAGGATGGGAGCTGCTTTGTAAGAAAGAATTAAACCCGAGGGCTGGAAAGCTCAGAGCAGTTGAAGTCAGAAAGGAAACTTTCAAAACTACACTTTGTACAGATTTTAAAGCATGAAATAAGTGGAGATGGAAGGGCTACAGACAAAAAAAAAAAAGTTAAATATCCTTCCACAGTTACTTCTGTAACTTCAGCCAAACTGGCAAAGAAGCAATTACTGGTTTTGTGGAAGGAGTCTGCACAGTTATGATGAAGAAATTTTCCATATTACATTCATATAGCCTTGAATGGAAGTGAGTTCTAGAGTTTGAATTTTTTTTCCCTTTCCTTGTGATTTGCTTCAACTATAGAGAACTAAATACACGTCTTTGCTTTTCACTCAATTTTACAGCTCCAAGTGTGTTTAATAAACCTTATTGTTGGCAATCAATCACTACTGGAAATGAATGCAAAAGAGGACTGGGATTAAATTGATAGCTACACACTGGAATTCTGTTTGTAGCAAAGTCATTACGTTTACAAAATGCATCCATTACAAGCCATTAAGAGAAAAAAAATGAATTCTGATCAATGGCTTTGCTTCCACATTTTTTTATTCTGAATGGTTGTTCAAATACAGTATTATTTTATTCTGAATAGTTTTGGAAAATGGGAGAGTTACATTTTGACTGAGTCAAGAAAAGTAATTATTTATTTTATGTAGTGTAAAAAATAGTTTTATAAAATTTTACTGAAATTCCCTGGTTATCTTTTCTCAGTCCTTGGATAGTATATTAATATACGTCAACAAAGCATTCCTCTACATAACAAAAACTGTTCAAAAAATGTTATTCTTTATTAAACTTCAGGTAAAGGAAATGTCCCTCTTCTGGTTTTGGTTCAATCTTGTTACGTTATTATTATTTCTTATATTCTTTCATATCTTCCTCTAAATAGTCAGTTTCTTTCTGGTCTTTCTGTTTTACTCCATAGAGATGTGCATTCAATTACAAATATCTCATGAGATGTAGTTCAGAAGGATTGAAGGAAATCAAGCTATAGGCATTGGGTGAGATCAATCTTTGTAAGAATGCCTTCTGATGGAATGGAACGACTTTGATACAGAAGGGAACTCTTAGATGGGTAGTGGGACATTTGAAGAACTGAAAAATAATCTGAGAACTCTGTTATGCTGATTTGTCATAAGGAAAGGTTGTGAAATGAATCAGTTAAAGAAACAGTAAATGTCTGCCAGGGCATGGAAAGGTCATTCAAGAATTTCAAACACGAAATTCCTCACTTGAAAACTGTGGTGTTTAACGCAACATTTCAATCAACCAGGAGAACAGATGACAGACATGTCACTAGTTTTCAAAAACTAGTAATCGCAGGGGTTATCTGAGGAACTACAATACCTACGGTCTGACTTTCATGGGCGGCAAGCGAATTGAAATTATTGTAAGTAGAACAAGTAGTAATTTGAGTAAATTAAAATACGAAGGAACAATCAATATGGTGTTTGAGAAAGGAATTTGCATAGCAAATGTAGCAATCATGAGGCTGAGCTGGTGATTTTTATGTATTTGGATTTGTAAAATGCTTCTTTGAGAAAGGTACCTCACTAAGAACTTTTGAAGAAGTTAACCTCTCATGGAATGGGAGCAAGGATAATCCATGGGCAAACATCTGGATGGGAGATCCAAAGAAATTATAATTTTCCACAAATAATAAAGAAAACAGGGTTCCACTGGATCTACAGCTGTCCAGACCCTGCTGTACAAGCTATTCACAAATGACAACATAAAGGTGTATACTGAAGCAGGAAAGTTTGCAAAGATAAAAAGTTGTGCAGCAAAGTCACAACTAAAGCAGACAGCAAGGATTTGAAGAAAGTTTTAACCAATGCTGAGCAGTCAGACAGTAAAACCTCTCATACAATGTATGCTTACCAAATTCAAACACAGGCACTTGAAAGAAAAATACAAAACAGAGAGCTCTTAGCTGTAACTACTCATGAAAGGATTTGGGAGTTATTTGAATAGGCAACACCATGCCCTGTGACAAGAAAAGACAAACTGAACATTACAATTATTTCCTCATGAAAAGAGTAGAGAACAAACCAGGAAAACATCATGATGTTGTACCAACCTTGAATCTCAAATACGTGCACTTCCGGTTATTGATCTCCAAGACCAGTGCAGTAGCACCAGATAAGATACAGGTAAGTTAAGCAGTAGGGATCAGAAATAGTGAATAGGTTCTATTCAAGGGAAACTGAATAGCACATTTCTTCATGGAAAAAAGATGATGAGAGGTGTAGAGAATATAAAATCAGTGGTATAACTATGGTAATTCATTGTTTCTCAGAAGCACAAAAGCTGTATAGTAATTTGAAACAAACAAAAGGAAACTCTTTTACACGTCACTTAGTTGTACAGAACACTGAAACAGATGGACCTTTGATCTGAGCAGTGTGGCAGTTCTTACAGTCTTGTGGCTGACACTTTTTCTCTGACTGTGTTCAGTGTCATGTTGAGGCAACATCAGTTGAGCAATATGAGAAGCTCAGTATAAAAATAACATCCTTTTCAAAGTATTCTTTCCATTTGTATCTACCACCCCTCTCTACTGTGACAGGCATTGCCAATAGCTAAAAATATGCAAGCACATAAATAACATCAGCACCAATCGTGTGGCAGTGATCTGCTTGTACCATACTTGTCCACATCTTTTCTGTTACCAGTTTTACCAATTCATAATTGGCAACTGCTTCTCCCAAATACTCTGGTAAAAGTATGGCCTTTCCACATACACTGCAAACTAACAAAATCAGGCTTTGTTACATTAAATGGAGAACATGAACTCTTCAACGACACCTAAGTACACTCTAAGGCCATTCCTAACAGAAAGAAGAATCAATGAAATGGTCTTCTGATCATTACTGTAGGAGCATTACAGAAGGTGAAAGTCAGTTTTGAAATGAGTGGTTCCAAGATAAACAAATTCAAACAAGTCCCTTTATACCTTTGCACTAGATTAGTAGGCAGGAGGAGCAAATTTTGCAATGCAAATATATGTCAGTGCAAACATGGTATTCACTGCATTCTTTTAAATGGCTATCTTTGCTTTGGAAGTTACTAATTTATGTTCACAACACAGCTATCTATAGGGTAAATCTACAACAACTGTCATTATCCCAGAAACCTCGTGTATTTGTGATATGGTAGCATGCATTATAACACAGAAGAGTGGCAGCATATGTAGGAAATCAATTCATTGCATTCCTCCAGTTCCAGTGACTGCTGAACTGTGGCTACAGAAAGATACACAAAAGATGAAAATGGTGTTCCTCTCCTCAAAAACTGCTGTTAAGAAAGCTGAGTCACCATTAGGTGGTGCCTAGGAATTGATATAGAAAGAGAAGAACTTCCTACCTCGTGCATTTATTTTTGCAAAAGAACCATGAGCCTGTCTATTCTTTTGCGCACGTTTATCGGAAGAAATTATCAACAACAGCCTACAAATTTCTTTAAGGAGAATACACTGTGCAGAAATAAATCAACAGCAAAATCTGACATTAGACTGGAAAAGTGCATAAAATAAGTGTATTTTTAATATATGCTAAAATCTGGCTTTTGCTTTTAGGATTAATAAATTAAACTGCTATTTTCCATGTGACCCTATGACCTCCTAAGGGGTTATTTCCAGTACAGTGTTTTGGAGGGGGAAAAAAAATCCCTCAGGATCCCTAAGTTCTTCTGCTATGAAAGAGCTGAACGAGATAGCTGGAGGCAAGAAACAGCACAGTTCCCAGTTCTGATACCATTCAATGTACGGCAATTAGAAAAGTGCCATTTAATTGTCATTCCAAAACCATCTCCTCTTTAAATGGCTGAAGTCTTGTTTTGCTAACAAGTTTTTCTTTCATTTTGTGAAATGCATGGATTTGAGTTTAAACTACTATAAAATTGCCTAGTATGTCCTGTGCTTAAAATGCAATTGATTAACAAAACTTGTATATCCTATTAAACTCATATTTCTGATTTTCCCCCCAGACTGTTACTTTTCCCATGTCCATGCCTTCACCACAATTTGTGGCTACAGTGGATTCTCTATACAGTTATTTTGCAATATTATCAGGGATCTTTTTTCCCCCTTTCCACTCCTCATGCCTACAAAGAGGTTATACTGAACTAAATGAATCCCCAAAAAGTCACTTCCTGAGAAACTTGAGAACAATATTTGTAATGTGAAGAAGAAGAGCACCACACATGGGATAAACATGCTGATTGATAGGGGAAGGCTTTCAAGGCAAGTATAAGACAGGAAAGAGAAGGATAGGAAAAAACCTCTAAAAATGTGTCTGGCTTGAGGGGGAACCAAGTTATGCAGGACCTTGCAAGCATAGAGAGTAGTCCTACAGCAGGGAACATGGTACAGCAGAGATTTCAAACTAGTGATAGCTATGAGCAGGATGGCAGGTGAGAACATAACCTAAGCACAACTCATTTGGGTGTGCTGAAAGGAATTGGTAGGAACACAGTAGAGAAATAAAGAGGGCAGCTGTATGAGTAAAGGAGGAAGATGAGCTTGCTCGGATCCATGGTTTCCTCATTGAGAAGGTCAGGGAAGGGATTTAGTGCTGGTCCATGTCATATATAAAAGGTAACAGGAAAGTATAAATCATAATCCCAATGATTTGGGATTACGAGAAGTGAGAAGCACAGAGGAAAGCAGGAAGGGATCAAGGTTTCAGCTTTACTGACTGTAATTAGTCTTGTTTTCCTTTATCTCTAGTTGCCCTAGAATACTCTCATTGCTGGAAAGCACTGTAAGATCTTTAAGTGATGAAGGCTGTTCCAGGGGACCTCAGCAAATGTCAACTGGCAATTCTGTTGTCCCCATACATGCACATTAAACTGACTGGCTATATTACACCACATATCTGAAGCAGTCGAGAATGTCTTGACATCAAGGAACCTCAAACACCTATCATAGAGCAGATGTTTACAAGATTTTTTATGCAGAAGATTTCAGAAAATTTAAAGAATTCTCACCATACTCTTTTAGTCAGTATTAAACACAAATAAACACATATAACTGAGATATATTCTTATAGATCATACATTCTCTCATTATTATTTTCTCAGGTTCTGTCACTAATGAAAACCATAAATGTCACAAATAAATCCGGCATGTTAATTAGTTTAGACAATTGTTAGTGAATATTTAATATCTATTATTCTAATAGTATAATTAATTTCTGTACAGTGAAAAGCTGCAGTGATGATTAATGAAATTGTAGGCACTTACACTGTCTTTGTTAGTAATGTCCAAATGTAGTCCTAGTTGTATTTATTTAGGACTGTTTATCCTCTCTGTGGATTTAGTCCCACTGTCCTGCACCAGCCAGTGCACAGCAGAGCTGTGTCACTGTAGTCACCCCACACTTCAACACACTGGGGCGTGAAAGCTGCCAGATCCCCTTTGCACCTCACTGCTCCAGACCTTACTGGCCCACACACCTTCTTCCTCCTGTACATCCGCTGATAACGCCCACATGCCTCTAATGCCTTTGCCCATTAGTCACAGAAGTGTCTGACTTGAGAGCTCTGCTTCGAGGCCACCCATGCTCTGCAAGAGACCCTCATAGTAGATTAGTACATTGGAGTAAGTTTGACTTCAGCATCGATGTCACCTTGCAGCAGAGGATTCCCTCACTTTCTTCAATGAGCAATGAAAAAACAATTTTTCTTGTTTTGATCATCCCACCCACTTGCTGGACTTCTTGCTCCTCAGTTCTCATATTGGAGGGGACATTAAACAACTGACCCTGGCTAACTTTCTTCATGCCTTTCAAGATGTTAGAGATGTCTGCCAAATCCTATCTCAGGTGCGAGCCCAAATCCTATCTCTGGTGTCAGCCAGAAGGGAGGTAATATATATGGAAAAAGAGGAGACTACGCTGGGAATGTAGAATCAGAGGAATTTCTATGTTGCTATTGAGGCAAACCCATTCCATAACAATTTAGGTTGTTTTTTCTAGGTAACAATAAGAGCAAAACCTCCAGTTTTGCATTTGGTCTACTTTGCTTTGCTTTCAGCTAGAGAGGGGATGCAAAGTGAGGACACTGCACGTTTCCCTCCCTAAATGCTTGGCCTCTGTTACTGCAGAGCTCCTCCACAGAGCCTGGTATCGCGTTCTCACCTCTGTGCTTTGTTGGCTTCATATGCAGAATGGAAGACACTAGAGCCAACTATAATTAGTAAAGTAATCTCTTGAGTAGTTGGATGTGCTCCCAACCTGTTTATATTACTCAGTTGCAAATTGCACCACAATCATTCCTGTTCTGTGCAAGTCTTGAATTATTTGCATCTCTAAGGCCATCATTGTCACAAACACTGAAGTGACTCATATTTTTTAAAATTGAAAAAAACAAGCTTATATTGAATTGCTGTCAGAACAATGGCTGATTCTAAATTACTTCCTTCAAAAAACTCATCTTCCTCCTTTTTTTCAGGACATTTTTTCAGGTGTCTGACATATTTTTACATTTATTACAATTTATTACATACAGAAGTATTGTAACTTTCACTAGCTTTTGTCCAGGAACCTGATCCTAAATTTACACAGGTCTAGTCCAGTCATCCCAGATGGCCGCTCCAATTGAAGTACCAACCTGCTGAGACTCTGTGCGTGTGTGTGGATGAGTGTCCACCTACCTGTGTCCATGTGCTGCTGTCTTGTTCTGGTTCTGACAATGTCCCTTCTCTACCCCTTTTGGCCTTTCTCCCTTTTCACTCTAAATCCGCCTATGTAGTTCTTATTTACACAAACTGGAAACACCTTTAACAGTTCCTACACTCACCTCAGCATGTGCCTAAGGTAACGAGGAATTTATTTTAATGAGAGTATTGCAGCAGATAGTAATTTTTAGGTGATTAGATAGAGATATAATAGAAAAATAGAGATCGTTTTTATCCTTATGGGTTTCTGATGGACTTTCAAATCTTCCTAGAAAAAGGGTTATGACATGGATCCATACTCCTGACTCTCTATCCATCGCTTTCTCAAAAGACCATCAAATGTGTGGGTCTAAGAGAAGCCTGTTGTAGTCTGAGTTATGGATAAAGTACTGGAAACCTTATTTTAAAAAATACATGGGAGCAAAAATTAGGAATAGGAAGTCTGCCATAGAAAAAGGGAAAAAAGGACTCAATAACTCTTACTAAAAACTTTACAAACACAGTCCATGGGCAAAATAATACATGTAAAAATAGAAATATGTACTGCACAAGGACAGCTAGCACAATTCAGACGTCTTGGAGTTCCCCTCTCAGAAGGAGGGGAATTTTCACTGCTGGATGAATAAATGACCCAGGCATGTTCTCTGCATCATCAGTGCTTTGAAATTCTTCAGTCTTTTGATAATGAGGCCTACATATTTAGATAAAACATAGCATTTCCAGAGAGGCATACAGGATTCAAAACAAATACAGACTTTGCATGACTGCAGTTGCAGAGAACTCTTAAAAGGAAGCTCTTCTTGGAAGATAAGGGTCTTTTCAGTACTCTGAAAATTGAGATGACAATAGGAGTTGAAAGAAAAGAGATTACATTTCTGTGAAGGGGATTCGTATGCACATTATGTAGGAGGAAGAGTCACAGAATCTTAACTGCTGACCTTCACAGGTTCATGTTTATGGTTCAGGTACAAGAACAGGGCTACTGCTTCTCAGGGATCTGTGGCAGGATGTGAAAGCTGAGCCACAGTATCTGAGACATGATTCAGAGGGTATGGCTGCAAAAGAGTGCATGCTGCAGGAATCTGAGATTTTGGAGTGCAACAAATGGATCTGCAAAAAAATAAAGCTCTTCAGAGCAGTCCTTTCTGATCCTTTTCAATTTCTTAAAATGTGTTAACTGTGAGGACACCAGAATTATAGAATGTGGCATTAAAGCTTCTTTTATTCCTGATGTTACATTCTTTCACAGTGTGCTAGTTTACAATACACCCAAAAGGTATATTATAGGATCTTACAGAGCAGTATCAGAAGTTTGTGTTGGGTTGCTTGTTTACTATGCAGCCTTGCTTCTTTCAGAGCTGCCTTACTATTTATTCCCATAGATGTGACCCTGTATTTGGCTGTATCTGAAGGGTCCCATTTAGGAGGTGTAGGTCAGAGCACAACCAGGCCACACCCTGGCTGCCTAAGCTGCTCATTCATCAGGTCTTGAACAAACACTGTTTACAGCTCAAAATTTTAAGTGAAAGTGTCACTGCTTGCCTTAAAAATGCAGTGCTTACTGGGAAGCACTTATGAGCTCACAGACATTTGTAAAGCTGGAATAAGCCAGAAGCAGCTGCCAGTAACCTTCCCAGCTGTCCCAGGCTAAGCCATTCTACACCAGCACCTTCAGTAAGTGAACCTGTCTGTTTCTGATCCTTATGTCCTCATCCATTTCTTGCCATTCTTCCAGGCTCTCTGAGTCATACACAGCTTTATGTACAGAGCTTTTACATTGACTTTCTAAACATTACAAGAAATCCTAAATAGCATCAGTCCTACTCTTTATTTCTCACAATCATCTAGGATCATCTACACTGATCAATAATTTCTTTTGAGCTATGCCAGTCACCTCAAATCTGACCCATGCAATGTATTTCTTCACAGAATACAATGTTGACTTTCCAGAAAAATACCTGAGAACTATTCATGTATATTATATCTGCACCATTACCCTTATGAGCAACTTTGTAATTTAACAATAAATTAAACATCTTTCTCCCTAAAGCCACATGAGCTGCTACTACTATATGCCCATCTTGTAATTCTTTATTGCATTCTGTGTGAGCATTTATTGTCTGTGACTGATGTCAGATAAATCAGTCTACTATTATCTGGGTTCTCACTTGTCCAGTTTGAATATTTATAGTCAGTCTTCATGTCTTGCAGAATTTCTGCAATAATTTAAGCTTTATTAAAAGTTAATAAGGTTTCATGCTTCCTGAGATCACACATGCAAGCCTCTTTAGGACTCTCAAATTCAAGTTCTTTAGGACATGCATACCTGAATATGTCTCTCTCTAAGAAAAGTTGTTTAATATCCTTCTCAATAATGACCAGGAAAGCACTTAGTCATCATCATATGATGCAAATACCTCACACATTCTTTCAAGTATAGAACAAATTTATTTATTAAACTATTCTAATTTTTTTTATGTATCAATATCAACATTTTTAAAAATCTTGATAGAATAGCCCTATAATAGTGTTAAGATTTAGGAAATATGAGCTGTTCCTAAAACTACCAACTGTGCATAACTCTTGACATTCTTATCCATTTTTTCTGTGCTTCATAACTTGTAATGATTGCTAGGTTTGTCTTTTGTCTACTGTATGTATTTATTTCAAACTGCTGTGTTTGCTTCCCCACTAAACTAGAAACGTATTTTTTCTGAATCTCCCCTCTTTCTTGATCACGATATTCTGACTCCTTTATGGACATCTTCTTCTTTATAGACTCCCCTTATTATGATAATTTTTCTATATAATTTTTTATTTTCACTCAGTCATTCATTTCCACAGCTTTTTGGGGCACAAGTCAGAATACATACCTTGGGAACAAGAAGACATAGCGACTGTCCATGTGTGTATTATGGATTGTAACCTTGTTTTCACATACTGAATACAGCCATAACTATATACTCAGGCAAGCACAGATTTCATTCTAGCGATAATCTTCACCATAATAAATTCTGAAGTTGCTAGTTTCCCTAACATAATTTTTTTTTTGTCAGAAAATAGTTAGCTAGGAGTTTTAGGAGCTCTAATAATGCCTTTGTACATGGGACCAAAGTTATATGTGTGACCTGAAGTTCTTCATAATAACAATGCAATTTTTTTCCCCACAATTATTTTTAGACACTGAAAGAAAAGTTATCTTGTTCTTTAGTCTTGACCACTGTGCAAGAAAGTAGCTCTGTATGGTAAACCCAGTTTAGGCTTATTCCTATTACATTGATCCATGTGCAGTTACTTTCCTAGGAATATGAAAGTTTAAAAGGGTATTCAGTACTCCATCTCATCATTTATTACTCAATTCCTGGTGGGCCAAAGTTTCTGTCGGGGCTAGGTCCTTTATTATTTACAGGAACTAAAGGGGCCTAAACCTTTTAACTCAGTTAATAGCAGCCTCTCATGATGCCTGAAGGTATTTCCTTCTGGACACAAACTGTCAAACCGCTAGAAATGGAGAGAAGGAATTGAGGTGTGACATGACAGACTTGCTTTATAACTCATTACTCCAAGAAAGAAAGAAAGAAAGAATGTTTCTTTCTTTCACAACTACTTTCTAGCATGGGAAGTTGCTCTCAATGCCCAACCTTTTTTTCTGGAATGACAGGGGTAGAAATGTTTGAAAAAATCAAACCCCTTGCCAAATATAATGAGAATTGGGTTAAAACCTGACACGTGGCCACTATTGTTGGACTGAGCATTGTTCAGACTGGTATCAAAATAAAACAAGGCCCATTAAAAGAAGCTGAGCTGAACATTTTCATAAAGCAAACTATGCAAACTGAAATCTGGTTAAGTTCTTGTTTTCAGTTAAAAAAAATCAAAACTGCAGTGAGAAGTGTGGTCTCTACTTAATCTGATGGCCACAAGAGGGTACAATTTGTAAATGGTATACGAATATAACAGTCCTACAGAGTTTTCACTAAGTGACATCAACCTTTTCTGAAGCCACAAAAATCCATCTCCAGACTGGCCTGAGAAAAGTTTTAGCACAGCACCTGCTCAGGAACATCCCCTCAAGAGCTGCCCAGGGCACCAAAGGAAGGTGACAAGCATCTTTCTGTACACATGCTGTGTGGCAGTTCCCCTTCAGCTGGGCCCACAGTCCACAGTTCTCAGACATCTGAATCTCTTCAAACCTGTCGCTGCTTTAGCCAAGCTGAGAACCATGCTGAGAACAACAGGCACAACATACAATCAGCTATGTCACAGGCACCCAAACAACACTCTTGAAGGCTCTTGTATTCTTAACCAGCCCTGGGGCATCAGAGCAAAGGCCAAATGACTTTAACTGGGCACATCAGGAATCACAGAATATTCTAATTTGGAAGGGACCCACCAGGATCATCGAATCCAACTCCAGGCTCTGCACAGGACACCCCAAGAGTCACACCATGTGCCTGAGAGCATTGTCCAAACACCTCTTGAACTCTGTCCAGCTGGTGCTGTGACCCTGCGGAGCTCGTTCAGGAAGCTGGCTATCAGTCCTGGAACCAAACACTGTCTTTCTCACGGGGCAAACAAAGTAGAAGATGGACAAAGGAAAAACATGGCTTGACTAGAGCCTTCCTTGTGACACATAATTAATTCTGAGGTGAAAGCTGCAAATCTGTGGTTTTGTCTCAAACCACCCGGAATATAACTCACTTTGATAAACAAGTATCAGTACTTGTTCAAAAGCATAAAATAACAGAGTATATATTGCAGTGTGCTCCCATGTACACTGTGTATCTAGAATGTACTGTGAAATGGACTCTCTTCTGCAGTGGTGCTGGTGGGGTCCCAAATGCACCAGTGTTTTCACATATTTTAGGGAAATCTGTCAAACATATGCTCAGATGTTGGCAGCAGTGGCAGAAGCAGAGCCTCGACAGCTTCTATTTGTTATGGGAATTGTTTGATCCCATCTACGACTGCGGAGATCCAACAGACATTGAACCAAAAGCTGTTTAACTTTGGGATCACTCGGCAAGGTGTAACACGAGAGAAAAAAAAAAGAAAGAAAGAAAAAAAAAAAAACC
>NW_008237222.1:4370641-4375313 GCF_000691975.1 Corvus brachyrhynchos | reverse complement strand
GCTCGGGCTTCCGGGACCGCCTGCTCCTGTCACGCTGGGCCGGCTGCTGTCCGCCGCGGCTTTCACTACCGTGGATCCCCTTCTCCTCTGGGATCCCTTCTTCACCGCCTCTCCTGCCCGCCCTTCGCCCTGCAAAGAGCCTCTTTCCTCTCTGCGGCTCTCCCTGCCTAGGCTTACTCGCCTTTTGTGCAGCGTCTGACTGTACCTGAAGGAGCAGCTCCCCTTTTCACATCTTCACCTCGTTTCCCCCTCTTCCCAAATCCTCTGTTATCCTCGATAATGAGGATTCTATTGGGGCACTGAAGAGGAGTACGAAGAGTTTGCTTGGCGTGCCCGTGTGGGGCTGCTCCCTTCTTTCCCGCTCCCCTCCCCTGAGGGGGGCCTGGCCCCCGACCAGCCTTTTGCTCCTCCAGCGATTGCAAGCCAGAGTGGTGGCTGCGGTGTGGCAGGCGGCAGGATGACGGACACCCGGCGGAGGGTGAAGGTGTACACGCTAAATGAGGACCGCCAGTGGGATGATCGAGGCACGGGGCATGTGTCCTCTTGCTACGTGGAGAGGCTCAAGGGCATGTCCCTGCTAGTCAGGGCAGAGAGTGATGGTAAGTGTGTACGGCTGAAGGTACAGTCTTTCCTCTGGCTACCCAGAAAGGGAACTGGGTGTAGCTTTGTGTCTGTTGCCTTAATGTTTTGCTGCGTAATTCAAGTGGTATTCCTAAAAGCAAGTAGTCGCTAACCCGGGTTCATTCGTGCTAGGCAAAGTGAAAAATAGAAGATTGCCATCAAGTGCAAGCATAATAGGCACTTGGTTCATACTGAATACAGAGTGTTGCTTGCAAAATGCGTTCAGATCTGGTCGTAAATCTTGCATGGGTTTGGATATCTAGTGGTCTAGTTTCAGAACTGATCACTGGATGTTTCTGGAAGCGATCCCCTCATGAAAGTTGTTGTTCAAAACTTAGATCTTAGTTTGTAGTATTTGTTTTTAGGAAGTCGTTGGATGGCTAACACCCTGCTTTTTCCACCTGCTCTTTTCTTTGGTAGCTTTTAGAATTATGTAAGGCATTATAACAGCTATCAACAGTTTTCAGATACAGTTATGGTAGTAAAGACAATACAATGGACAGAACAGCATTTTCAGAGATGCTTTTTTTTTTTTTTTTAATGTAATGAGACTTCTCAGTCCTTCAGCAGTTCTAGGTCTTCCTGAAAATAAATTTTAAATGTTAGATTATTCTTTCACGTTTTCTGGCAATGTATGTCAGTAGTATAAGTTGAGCAGTAATATCTAGCCCTGTAGCTACATGTTTGGGCTAGTCTTGGCTGTTGGTTAAGTGACTTCATGACTGCTGTGATCAGAGATTTTAAAATGCGTACTTTACAATATCAAGCTTGTACCATTTTGCTTTTAAAGTCTGTCAGTGCATGACTTACTACTTCATTAGATGTATAGCTACTGTATATAGTGACTTGTAGATCTAGTTGTAGCTTGTGGCTGTCAACAGACCTTGTAATTTTATTTATTAAGCTTTTTTATTGTAGGAAGTAGGATGAACAGCAACTTGAGAATCATTAATCCTTACTTTTTGAGAAAGTTCTGACAAACTGTACAATATGTAACCTCCACAGCAAAGCTCATAAACTGATATGGAGGAATCAGTCATCTAGATTGGATTTTGGTAACTGAGCTTCTGATAAGTCCCCAGAGAGATCTTGTAGTTTCTTGATTATACTTTAAAAGGTTAAACTGATACCTGATTTTTATTTATTTTACAGTGAGGAAGATGCATTTAAACCTTGAGCAGCTTCATAGTGCAAGAGAAAACATTTAAAACGGAAATAGATTTAGTTTAATTTTAACGTGAGAAGGGAATTAAAAAGCTATCACCAAATTTTTAGACTAATTTTTACAGTATGTTTTGTTGTAGATACTGTCCTGGCTGCCTACATGGCTATGGGGGTCATGTTTAAAAACTGTTATGTTTCCTATACATGAAAAGTTTTCCGATTTTTTTTTTTTAAATTTGTTTTAGAAAAGAAATCAAAAGAACTGCAGTTCCTAACCTGCTTGTGAAGAAATAGATCATTCATACTAAAATCCATTTATTAACTTGCAGTGGGATATGTGTGCTTCAGACTGATTAGAACCTGAGTTGGACTTTTGTTGCCAGCTCACCTGTAAATGAACATCTATAAGAAGGAAGATAGAAATTGGTATAAAAACTAAAATTAAGTCATCGCTTTGTGTTGCATAGCTAAGATACTCTAATCAAAGCAGAACTGTCTCAAACTTACTAATTGCACCTAATACACAGATGTTTATTTAGTAGGATGCACACTTTAGACCTCTCTCAAACGGCATACTTCGTACTTCGAAGTACTGAGTAATATACAGAGTTAAAGTTCTTAATATAGTAGGTAGTATCATTCCTGGATAAATGTGCACTCTATTAATAGCTAGTTTTTCTAACTTGCTTGTGTAAACACCTCATAAAATTTGATTTATATTTTGTTTACTCCCAGTGTCTATTGTTTGTGGGCTAATTTTGAAGGGAAATAGTCATTTTTACATGTGAGCAAATTATTTGGAAAAAGGTAATGCCATACCTGGGTTTTATATGCTGTGCAATTTGTGTTTCCTTGCATGCTTTCTTAACTAAATGAAGTAGTTGACTGTGATTTTTAACTTTTTCCCAGTTATCAAGGACATACAAGTAGTAGGAATGGACCTGTACACCATTTGCCTCCCTGTTTCCATTGCATTTTTGTATTGTCTTTCTTTGTCAGCTCCTCCTCTTTCCACAATGAAACTTCTTCCTTCCTGCATTTCTAAACCAGCTTTTCCTAGCCTTTGAGCTGAGATTCATCCTGTGCACACTGGCATGTTCTTACTGATTTACTCCAGGAAGCTGACAGAAAACCTCGGGATCTGCCTGAAGGTGCAGGCTCCATTTCCTGAGTGGAGGAGGTCGTGGGGATGTGAGCAGTAGTTCCTGATGTGTGTGGGAAATTCCCACTCCTGTTAAAGGACCAGTTTGGCTATGCACAGATCAACAGCAGAATTACCAGTGGTTTCTTTGGCTGACCACGTGGGCTAGCACATAGTTCAATCTTAGGATTTTGCAGCTGTGACTTGGTGTAGTAGGCTGCTTTACAAGTGGTTGAGATTTTATAGCACAGGGTGTTCAGATAAGGGAAATACAATCAGTATGCCATGTCCAAGGTAAGCTGTCATTTGGAATTGGAGGAATAAGAACTCAAGAAAAGGGATTTTTATCTGTAGGAGTGGTTTTTTGACTTGTGCTGGTGTTTAACCAGAAGTTAAAAGAAAATAATTTAGAGCAGATAAGTGATTTGTGTTGCTAGCTGAATGTCTAAATGTTCCCAGCACTGAACTGTTAAGAGTCATTGGCAGACAATTTGGAGACAATTTTAGAACAGAAATACCATGAACTGCTTTCATATCAGGTATATTATGCTTTGAAGCATGAAGTTGTAATTTTTTTACACTTTAATAGCTATTCACTTTTTATTTTAAACCCTGAAAAGTTTCTCTGTGTGATTCCTAGTTGCAGTGTATTCTACTTGAATTGCAGAGCAATAGTGAAATCTTTTCTTACAAATTATCGCCTTCCATGTGAGTTTCTGTGTGCAATCAGAAGCCTTTAATTTCTTACCCATTTCTGACGTGGTATTTTAGGTTGCTGTGGCCTGTCTTGTTCTTAAAAGGTCTTTGTGCTTCTTGGGGTTTACTGCATGGTTTCAGATCGCCTTCTTTTTGTTCTGAGCCCAGATGACTGAAGTGACCTCTAAAGTTAATGTTTCTGTTCAAGTAATTTGTGTTAATTTGAAGGCTTAAACCTTTAATTAAAACTTACTGGTCTTGTATCTAAACTTTTTGACAAGCCAAAGTTAACCCCTCCATTGCAGGCCATATTTGCGAGCTGTGTTTTAGGAACTCTTACAATTTTCATTCAGAAGTTGTAGTTTGCTTCTTCTGAAGTCTGTATGTTAATAACTTCTGCCACAGGGCAAGCACCTATCCTTGCTGTTTCTGTAGTGCAGGTATCAGTAAACCTGTACATCTAGCAGAAGGCTTAGACAAAATTTGGCTTAAGTTTGTTTTACCTTGTTCAAACTCAAAGGACTGATTTTGTTGGCTTGTTTTTAGGAAAGCAGCACAGTATTTATCTTAGATCAAAATGAAAAAAAGCATGGGGGAGGAGGAACTGGGGGGGGGTTTGTTTCTTTTCTCCTGGTTCTCCCCTTTCCTTAATATTTGGGTTTGGCCCTCCAAAAGTGTCTTATACTCAGGAATAGTTTCTTGCAATTGTAGAACATTTTCTTGTGCCTTGGTTTGAGCCATTTCTTGAGTTTTTGAGGATTAGTTTCTGTGATTAGGTTGCAGCAGAGCTGATCGCCCACTTAAACCTCTGTGTGCATCTTGCAAGAAACAGCTCTTGAATTGAAACTTTCATTTAAATGTAAACATGTTTATTCTGGTGAGGGCTAATGAGCAGCACTATTTTTTTTCTTTTGAGGAAGACTCCATATAACAGTTTGGTGGGAGAGGAGCAGTGTTCCAGATTACCTGGTCTCTTCCATATGCATATTTGTAAACAAATCTACAAATTTGCTGTTTAAGACTGTTCAATTGGGATATTTGATGTCTCTA
>NW_008237222.1:4330657-4370613 GCF_000691975.1 Corvus brachyrhynchos | reverse complement strand
ACACACATTTCTTCTGCAGCACAGAATGGTGTTTTCTACTAACAAAACCCCCAGCTGTGCTGTATTGCATTACAGTGGAAGGTAACAGAATTCTGCAAATCGGTTTTCTTTTTTATTGGTGGTTTCAGATGTTATTTTTTAGCACCAGTGTTTTGCAGTTACCTTTACAAATTCATTCAAGGCTGCAATTTTAAAAATAACTAGATCTGCATGATTTTGGAGCACTTACTAAAAACATAGCTTGTATTAAGGTGAGTTTTCAGGTCTTACCTAACTTTGAATAGAGTCATTGGGTCAATGAACATGAAATTTTGTTGGTGTATTTTTATGAAGTAGACTGGATAGTCTTAGCATTTTCTAGGATAGTACCAATGGAAAAATACCTACATAGAAAGTAATGCTTATGACAAAAGCATCTCAAACAAGTGATAATGACCTTGAATGGAAAAGGTGTTTATTTGTGGTGTGTTATATCTCTGGAACCTTTTTCTAAAGACTGTATCTGTGTTTCAGACATCTGTTACTACTGCCTAGTTTACACGTGCAATAGCAAAGACTTAACATTGCCTCCTACCAGGAAGGGGCTTGATCCTATAAAACTTAGGGTATGAAATAAACTCATTGAACTAACTAGTAGAATAGTCACTGATTTTTGACTTGTTGAACCCTTTTTGGGGAACTTATTGCACAAATAAAGCATCATATTCTCCAGAAGGATGGATTTGGGGCAGTTACTAGCCATAGAGCACAATTTACCCTTCAGTATGTTTCTATCTCCAGATCAATATTTTTCTAGTTATTGTCCCAAATGGTGAGGAATAAGTTGAATCATGTAGTAGTGAGAAGCAATTCAAACCTTACAAAGCTTGGTTTGTCTTTCCTGCAAGCATCAGGTTTAGTAGAGAAGTAATGCTCTTTTTTGATAAGTCTAGTAAAGAAGTGATTCTCTAGTGTCTGCTTCTAGCTTGGAAGATGAAGTGTCTGCATTCAATTGTTTCAATTTTTTAAAATAGTATTTTGCCAAATGGCATTCAAGTTATGTATGATATTCTTCTAATGTTGGGATTTACATTTCTGTATGTCTGTGTTCAGCCATTGAAATACGATGGTGAAATTATCAATTACTTTTGATTCTTAGAAGATTGCAATTCATACTTGCTGGTATTAAATATTTCTAGACATTAAAGACTTTCTAGAAGTTAGTCAGCTAATTTAATAGCACAAGTAATATTCTAAAACTTCATGTAGTAGAAGCTGGGATTTTGAAAGCATGACTGACTGTGTAGCTGATGATTGTAATGGAAAAGGAAATGCTGGTTTTAGATGTTCATTAGGCAAACCCAAAATTCAAAGCTCGAGAGTATGGCCAAAGTATGAGCAATATATTGGATTCATTGGTAAACCTCATCTTAAATGTTTTCATTCTCTGTCCTGCTCTATGGTTTGTGATTATTTTTTTCTTTAGTTATGTGGTTACACTTAAGCAAATAAGCTGCTTTGGTAAAAGAGCTTGTGCAAGTTAGAAAACTGGAAAAACTCAAAAAAACCTGAATAGTGTTTTTGGGCTTGAGGCAAGAGAGCTTTTTCTTTGTGTCTTGTTTTCCCTTGAGGAGTATTTATTTCAGTTTTGTTGTTGAATTGTATCTGAGCTTGTAAACAACTTTTACTCCAAGAGCAGTTGAGACAGAGTGATAGCTTCTCAAGCCAACTTCATTAGTGAAGGCTGCCTCTTGTAGAACAACAGACTTAAAAATTAGGAACCAGCAGCCTTTGCAGGTACATTAATTTAAAAAAAATACTTAATTGTAAGTATAAGTAAGCTTACTTATAGTAAGCTAATGGATATAAAAACCATTGGTAAAGCTTCTGAATTCATTAAGTAGTAACCTTTCTTATCAGACAACAGAATGTTCTGATACTTAGGTAATTCTTTAATGATACACCAGTCTTACGGCAAGGGAAGTTTTGTGATCTTCTTCTTCCTCCACATCCCCCAGCCTAATATCTTCATCAGTGTCAGACAGAGGGACTGAGTGCGCTCTCAGCAGTTTTGCAGATGACACCAAGCTGCAGTGGTGTGGTTGACGTGCCCAAGGGATAGGATACCATCCACATGGACCTGCACAAGCTTGAGAAGTGAGCCGTTGTGAACCTCATGAGGTGCAAGTGCTGCACCTGGGTCAGGGCAGCCCCTGGTATCAGTCCAGGCTAGGGGATGAACAGATGGAGAGCAGCCCATATTCTAGCAGTATGTTTGCCTTAGAACTATAGTGATGAAACTGAGAAGTTAACACTACTCTTAAAGAATGTTTGGACTTTTCTTAAAGAATAAATTTAAACAGGTAAGTGAATGGAGAATGCCACTTTAAAGGGGTGCTTGCAACCTTATGTTTTAGTTATATGATTGACAATGCGAGTTAATTTATCAGTATTTCTTCATGTAAGCTGAGTGCAGCTCTGCAGATATGTAAATTTAAGTCCCACTCTAGCATTAGTGCAGCTGAGTAGCAAGGTGGATGAGGGAAGTGATTGGTCCAAGAGTAAAATCAGTTTTAAGGATTGTTTTTGCATAGATCAACCCTTCAGATCATTTAAATGTGACAAAATAATGCTAACACGCAAAAAGAAGGGAAAGAAGACACAGACATGAGAATGGAATTGCTGTTCTGTGTCTTACATCAGTAAAACCTGCTGTGAAACCACTGTTCCTGAGTTTATTGTGTGAAGTTTTTTGGTATTAGCAGTCACAGTGGTTGCTGCTCTAAGCATTAGTTTCTAGATATGCTTCCCAGGAAAAGAAGTGTTTTAGCTAACCTTTAAGAACAAATACCACATGATTACAAATTTCACACAAAACAACCATAGATAATCTCTGGAGTGCAGTTGTGATGCTTTTGGTGTGCTGACCTGCAGACTTTATCATCTCTAAAAGATTTTCTGTGGAAAAATCATTACTCAGAATAAGAAGGGTTTAAAATTCAGTCCTCAGAGCACTCTTAATTATTCTGTACTGGGTGAACAATATCTCTGAGGGACAAATGAAATATCGAGCTCAAGTATAGGGGTTAAGAGACTTAGTGTTGCTTGAAGAAAGAGTGATCAGAAAATTCATGTGGAGATTAAAATTTTAGTGCATATGTGAATAAGTGGAACTTTTTTTTTTCTAGGCTCTCTTCTTTTGGAGTCCAAAATTAACCCGAACACTGCGTACCAGAAGCAACAGGTAAACATACTTTTCTTTTCCTCATGTTTAAAGGCAGATTCTTTAACAATATTCAAGCAACAGTGTAGCAAATAATTTTTTTACCTCTATTGCAAATGATGTTTTATGATCTTGTGCCAAAAATAGGCGAAGTAGTGTGCACCATTTTTGTGCATTACATGATCATGTGTTATTTCTCTGCATTTTTGGTGAAGTTACACAGTTAAATTGCACTCTGTTTTGTACCAGAAGTTTCTTTGGAAGAGACAGGCAAAACATAGTTGTGAAAATCACAAAGTAGCTGAGGTTCCTGAGGGTTATAGTATCTGAAACTTAGTATCATCTGGCTTTTTTCTTCTTTATATTTCAGGTGCTATAATTTTAAATGTATTTTTATTCAAGGGAAGACTAGAAGGCTTTAAAGCTATTTACATATTAACCTTTGTTTGTCTTTTACTTGGAAGGTGGGTATGGGTTACTACTGTTCCAAAGCATTCTGTATGCATAAAAGCAGCTTCTCACCTTTAGTTTGCATCTTGCTTCAACTATTTAAGCCATATATTGTGATCCCCTAAAGAATGCTCATGAGATGGGTGAGAAGTGAACTGTGTGGGATTTGTACTTTATTTGCTGCCCTTAGAGGTTTAAAAATGCTGAACCTGATTGTATTTTGTTGCCTGTTTGGTCAGCTCAGACTTGTTAAAATCTTCTCAGGTATAGTTAGTGTATTAAAACACTCTTCAGTCTTTTAGCTTTAATAGTTTATTACAGGCATGGACATACTGTTGCTTTGTTCACAGGTAGTCCCAGTAGTTGTGTAACTGCAGCTGTTTGTAGGACCGTATTTTAAACTGAATGGGGAGAACCCAGTATGGGTTAAAAATACCCTTCCTTGAAAAATTTAACCCATGTCTGTCTCTTGATAGAATTCATAATGCACTGTATAAGCAGCCCATACTGAACAACTGACAAAGGCCAGTGTGGGTCTGGAGAATCAATTCCAGGGAGTGAGAAAGGACAAGACCAGCAAAAATGCTAAGCAGACTTAAGTTTTAGCTGTAATCCTGACTAGCTTGAGGTCATGATTCTATGATACAGTAACTTGAGCTTTAAAACTCCTGAAGTGACACTGAATATTTCACAGCTCTATGGCTTAAAGTGCTGATCTGGTGTGAACTTGCTTTGCTGGGTTAAATTTGTTCAAAGAGCATTGAGGGGTGAATTTTGTATCAATAGGCTGTGTGCCAGATCAGACATGAAACCTACTTCAAGTAGGCATAAAATTGCAAGATTGGTGCAAACCATCGCACATGCCTGTCAGTGGTGGTTTTCCTACAGCATTTCCTACTCTGGGCCAGACATGTATTGTAATCTAGTGCTGCATAAATCATACTGGTCATTGTGAAAATATGGCTAGAGAAATAAAAATATTAAACATGAATCTGTCCCGTTAGAATAGCACTGTACATTCTCTGTTCTGGAGAAGGAAAAGTGCTGTTTTTAAAGCTTTCAAATGCTGTGTAGACAGAAATTTTTATTTGCAGGTGGATTGTTAATATTATTTAAGCAAACCAGTTTCTAATATAGGTTGAATATGGGGCTCCACTCCAAGCCTTAGAAATACCAAATGTTTCTTGGTGTGTGTATTAAATCTGCTTTGTAGCCTGTTTTCTTTCATGTGAGGCCTACTTATCCTTTCCCTTAGTAAACGGCAAGTTCAGAGTTTAAACCTGATTCCATATGAGCTAAGTTTGGAGCTTAGCAGCTGAAAGAAAGAGTAGGTTTTTTTTCCAGCTCTGCTCCTAGAACTCTGAACGGCTTAAACTTACTAAGCCACAAGAAAATCAACTTGGTACTTTAAATCCCTCTTCAAAAACTGGTAACTCTTTATGTTGGCAGAAATTTCAAGCCACCTTATGCAAGATGCATTTGTGGAGCTGAGATGGAAGAGTGAGTGAGATCTTTCTTTTTGACTGCAGAAGGCCACTTAGGTCACCTCACTACTAGTGAAATGGCAGCCCAAGGTAGAAGACTTGCTTTTGAGCTTGCCTGCTGTTGTTAGTTGCACTTAAAAAATTTCAAGAAAAATCTCCCAGAAATCTAAGACTTAAAACTTCAAAGTAGCTGTGTAATGTTATGATCTTACCGGGCTTTTATCTCAGAATTTTGTTGTGAGGGTGAACCTCCATGCTATTTTAAGGGGTACGTAGCAGCACATCTGTTTCTGCTGTGGCACAGCATGTAAGCTTGTGAGCACTTTGAATATCTAATGGAATAAATAGATGAGTTCTGGCCTTCATCTAGGCTGACATGAGGCTTGTAAGAAGAAACGATTTTTTATTGGACCAACTGAAACTATTTGTGGTTGGAAGCAAGGAGAAATAATGTGTACTGAGTTCTTGGGGAAACTTGCTATGCCAGTTGCTTTGGATCTTTCAACAAAAGAAGCCTATAGATACATTTGTGATAAACAGTGAAGTCTTTCTACTGGTGAAAAAACCTTCTACGTATGCTGCTCTATTACTGCCATTGTGAAACAGATGGTCTCGTTAATTGTTGATGCCACAAATTATGCAATCTCATGGTATACATATGTGTATTTTAATAACTGCATAGTTTAGATAATTATTTATCAAAATACTAGCATGAAGACCTGACTACAAATTTGCCTTGCTGCCTTTTTTGCCTTGGTGTGTAAAACATTCATGGAAACTAAAAACAAACAAAAACAACTGACCCACCAAAAAAACCCCAACAAAAACTATACCTGTGAAGCTGAGCTTGTAGTATGATTTTGTCCCAGTTCATACATCAACCTGAGATACTTCAGTTTGCACAGTCTAGTTCCAGACTTACCTGCCATCTGGAGCTTTGAAATAATTTATTAAGGCATGAAATTCATAAGACAGTCTCTTAACTACCTTTTCAGTAGTCAAATAAATTAGTCTGTCACAATGAAGAGTAGTCTTCTGCTGTGTTTAAAAAGAGAGATAGGTCTGTGTATCTGATTCTGCAACACAGAATTACAGTGGAAGTGTATTGATGCTCTGAACCATGTACTTCCTGGCAAACTCATCACTACTTATACTAGAACTAGAAGAAAGGAAGCCATATGAGGAAAAACAGCTAGAAAGAAAACAACTTGAGAAACTAATGTCCTGTGGCTCAAAAAAAGGACTTAATATTTCTTATGTGAAGGTACTACTTGTAGGCAGAAACTTCTTCTGAAAAGGCAAAATGTGCACAGTACAGCCACATGAGCACCTGATTTGTATTCTTGTTTACAGCTTTATGTTAAGTTTTGTTGGTGTTTTTATTTTAAAATGTTACAATAACGGTCCTATAACTTTGCCATGGAGTTAGTATACTGGATTTAGTTACTGGGTAAGTAGCATACACCTTAAAAGCAAATTTTGTTTAGTAGGTGGAATTTAATTACACAAGGCATTGCTGGGTCACACATGGAATACTTAGTTTTTCTCTTCTGGTATTGGTTGTTTTCTTAATATTCTAGTAAAGGTAGAAGGTATTTTAGTTGTGGGTTGGAGGGGGTTAAGGCATTAAAACTTCAGAATGTTAATGACAAAGATGCTGTCCTTAAACAAGTGATCCTTATTCAGAAAAGGGATAATTGCACTAGTATATTAGGACAACACATGTCCTAATATACAGGCTTCCTATGCAGCCTAAAGGATTAGAAAAACCTTCTATACACATAGCATTTATCTAGGGAGAAACCTGATACAGGTGTGGACTGGCATATAGCTTTTCAGTGTATTTTGGCAATGCTTTAAAAATAGAACAGTAAAGACTTGTATCCTCAGCTTTTTTAGATGCATCCATGTGTATCCTGTGAAGCAGTGATGAAGTATGTATTGCATCCCTTTCTGTGCCTGATACAAGGAAGATTTGAGTTGCTTACAGCTTCCACCTACAGAGTCTTGCTTCTGCACTAGAGGTGTCTTGTGTCCTTTGCTTTTGCAGTCTCTTTTTCAGTTCCTCAGAAAAATAAAAACTTAAATTCATCCAGAGTACTATCTACTAGCTATGTAACTTGAAGGTGGCCATCCTCAAATAATGGAGAGCAGACTTACTAATAAAAAAGCCAAGTTTTGAAAAGATCCAAAAAGGCACTGACAGAATGCTCAGAGAAGATGAACTTCATACCCTTGCTGTCATGACAAGCAAGTCAACAGTGAAACTATTTCAATAAAATTTCTGCATATTGTAGCAAAGATAGTAAGGAAAAGTGTGTGGCTTTGTGGGGTGAGGGAATAAACAAGGGGAAGGGTGAGCTGCTCTTGGGTTTGGGGTGGGCCGGTTCATCTGTTTTAAATTAACATACATTTTTTTTCCTTCATGTCTCTTTTCCTGTGTATTCTGATTTTTCTGCTGTTGCTGAGTATGGCCCGTGAGTCAAGGTTCTGCTGCAGAACTAATAAACTGATTTTATTCCATGGGATTCATGGGAATGCAGCTATGAAATCACTAACTAAAAAGCTGTATTTGATTTTTGAGCTTTCGTAGAAGCTAGTAGAACACAATCTGAGTATGCCTTTGGCATGTTAATCAGTTTTTTGAATAAATTGTTAGCACATAATCAGGTTCTAGGTGAAAAAGTACATGAAAAGTACATGCGGAATTGAAACTTTATATCACATTACTTGGGTGGGTTTTTTTAGCTTGAAGATTCTGCCACAACCTACCACAATACTGTATATTTAACTTAAGAAGTCTGGGTAGTTCGAGTAATTTATTTCATAAAGAGAAACCTGAAATTATGAAGCTGTATTTTTGATTGTAAATATTTAGATAGCAAGGTGCTGAAAGGTGGCTTGGCATGTCCAGGGAATATAATATGAACAATATAAGGGCTTAGATAAGGAACTAGCAATCAGGCAGTCCAAGAGGGGAAGAAACAGCCTGGCTATGTTGAACCTTGTGTGGGCCAGGAAAGTGTCATAGGCCTGAACCATGTGAGGGCCAATAGGAAGAGATTAATTTGCATTTTTAAGGCTGAAAGCAAGAATTTATGAAAGACTTACCTAATTTAAGGGGTCACTACTTCTTGAGTATAGCCTGAATCTCATAGGGATGATGCTAAGAGAATGTTTTGGAGCTACAGAGAAGACTCATGTTCTCCCTGGGCATGAACAGTAGTGAGAGTCCACTGTCAAACAGTAATGTAACAGTTTTGTTAATTTAATCACATTAGGAAGGAAATCGTAGCAGAATCAAATCTAAAGTACTAGTTGCTCTTAAATTCTTCATGATGAAATCCCAGAGCTTGCTTTGGAGATTGTGTGAGTGCTGTACAACACTGAAAGCTGACTTGCTAATCAGCTTTCTAGTAGTTAAATAAAACTGATTTAATGTCTAATAAAAGTTGATCTTTAGTGAGTGCTATGGTGAGAACTTTAGACTGATAGTATGTATCAAAAACTTTTTACTCTTGAGGAAAGTCAGAAACCTTTTGGCAATAGTTTCAAAAAATGAACAGTCATAGGGTAGATACTAAACCCTGTCCTTCTCAAGTGCAGTTGCCTCTGTTTCCTGAGTTAAACTATTGCAGGTTAGCTGCTGAGACATGAGGCCTCAAATAAAACTGTAGTACACAGTAGTGCTTCTGGAGAACCTCTAACCACAGCTTGCTTCATGAGGGCTTGATGCAGCCAGCAGTGGGAGAAGCAGCACAGGAATCCCCCATTCTATTACAAATTTTTGCCTCAGACTATGCCCTTGTAAGGACTAGAGTGTACAAAGCTATCCTCCACTTGTGGAAATGATTGATACCTCTTTATGGGAATGTTAAGTACCTAGGTCTCCTAAAACGAGGCCATACTCAGAACTTTTCATTAAATTTTAAAATTCCTCATTTTATCTGCACAATCATAATGAGCACTGTTATAACAGAAAACAAATTCATGTAAATGGTCCTAAGGAGACAGCAAATTTTGTATGGGCTAAGATAGTGATGACACATCCAACTGGCACTACTGTCAAAATATTTTTTTTGCAAAGCAGCAAATGATTTTTCAATCTTTGAATAAGATCATGAACTCTACGTAAATACCTCCTAATTATCATCCTATTTTAAAAAGATCTTGTCAAGAACTGTGATGCATCTTAAAAATATGAGGAGCTAGAATGCTAAGATTCTTGCAGAGAACTCAGTATAAGATCCTTCAATGATAAAACCATTGCCCAGGTTTGTGACAGTTCACACACTCTAGCTGTGATTTAATACTGCTGTTTTACATTTTAATTGTTTAACAATGAGCTAGATAAGAACAAATTTTAGATGTTCTAATTATCCCATCCAGTTCCTTGTGTAGATGCTGATATTTTGTATGAAATGCAACAACAAAGCACATGCCTTTGATCCAGCTGAACCAGAACTGCTATTATGAATCAAATAAAATTGAAGATTTAATCCTCATCAAGGTGTAACGTGCAAGACTTATCTCCCTACCTCTCTACCCAATAGCCACTATTACTAAGCATATTTACCCTTACTCCTGTTTTCTCTTTGGAGGAGGCATTCTTAAGAAATTTCAGTTGCTTTCTGGAGTTTCAAGAAGTAGTGTTTGACATTTGGAAGCAACAGATACTCCTATTCCATAGTTGAGAGATCCAGAGTAGTTACTGGACTCAGCTTACACTGAGGAAATGTTAGATCAAGCATATAGAAAGGTTTCTTTCAATAAAATAAACAGAAAGTAGAAAGTAGAGTGTTATTGATGTGTTCTTCTATCTTTAATTCCATCTAGAATTTCCTTCAGTCGTTTCTTCATACATGTATAAGTCTTGTACTGTTATTTTTGATGATTATAAGCTTTGTGAGATTAACAAAATGAAATTATAGTCACAAGTGCCTGCATTTAACAGTGAATTTCAACTTAGACAAAACTGTATATTATGCAACAGAGTGAAGTGCTTTTTGTTTCATGTTCTCTTTTTAAAAGCCCTTTGATGCAGGAAAGGTTGTACAAACAAATACAGTTTACTAAAGATCCAGAGAGTAGCAATTGATAGATTTCTGTTGAGGAACCATCATACAAAACCCTTCTGTGATAAGACAACAGATACTAATAATTTTAAATTTTAATGTTGGCAATTGGCAAACACTTTTCTAATATTGATAAAACAAACTGGAAGATTATTGTTCTGCTGTTCACATTATTTCTTTTATCAATTTTTTGTTTTGTTTTCCAAAGAAGAAATAACTAAAACCCAGAATGCACAGAGGTGTGAACTTCTGTAGATGATCTTGTTAAAGGGAAAAATTGCTATGCTATGGCCGAATACACTTCTCTACATCTGTGACTGTAGTTTTCAAAAGCAGGTTTAACTTTCTGTCTTCTCTTTCATTTTTCTCTGCCTGCCTTCCTTCCTCTGTCTTGATCCATTGCTGGATGTTATTCAGAGACTTAGAGCTTTTGTTTATTAAACAGTTAATGTAAATAACACTGTCCTTGCTTGTGTTCTTCTAGTCATTTCCCCATTTGTTAGTTATGTTGTTTATCAAGAACAAAATACATTTTGGTCTTCTGGAAATGACTCGTTTAGAAATCTAACTACTTTCACCTGAATGGAAATGTAATTAGATGGGAATGTTGCAAGTTCTGCTAGGGTCTACTTAAAATGTGGTGTTAGGGTTGTTTGGGGTTTTTAAATTAAAGAAGCACTACTCAGCATGAACCTAAGGATAGAAAGGCCTTGAAAATTACTGCAGTAGAAATACAGTTGCAGAGATAAATGTATTAGAATTTGAACCTGATACTTACATTTAATACTGCAGTAAGGTACATACTATTTTTAAAAGATGGTAAACAAAAAAAAAATTTTTTGGGGACCTTCACTTTTCAGATTTTTGTAAACTGATTTTTCTTGCTCTATTGGAGTCAGCAGTACCAGGTGCTGTCAATCTGTTATTACCAGAGTATTTGCTCCATGACCTGTCTTTTAGAGAATAAACTATTAATTATGATTTTTTTCTTCCTTTTGTATTTTGGAGGTGGTCTTCCTAAATCCCTTTCTTCTGTGTACCACCTCTTCCTCAACCCTTTGGAAAAGGAAAAGGTAAACTATTTGCCATTTACAAGGTAAAGCCGTTAGTGCCTCTGAAGCAGTATAGCTGCTCTGGTAATGGCAAATTGATTATATTGTATTCCTTAACAATCCTGTTGGAGCTGGCTGATTGTGCTGTTTAGATTATAGTTTAGTTTAAGGTGTTTTCTAGTAAGTGCATATCAAAATCTAAATGTAAGGTTTCTCTTTATTGTCAGTGTTCATTATAGTATTGCTATAAGCAAAATCTGTACTTAATGAAGTAAGGATTCTGTATATTATGTATGAGTAGAAAAATTCTCATGTCTCTTGTCCTAGTGAGTAAATGCATGGTTTAGCACTTGGCTGAAATAATGTGGTTTCATGGAGCTATATGTATTTACTGGGGCTATATTTCAGCTGTTACAGGAAGACAAAAGACTAATGATAAAACTTGATTCAATACATATAAACAATGCTGATTTTATTTTCTTCTTTTACTAATTTAGTTTTTTATGTAGTTATTCTAAGAGTTACTTAGCAGACTCTCTGTCAACTACTTGATCAAATACCTTATCAGTGTGTGAAATTGCTGTTAGCAGCATCAGCTTCCACTTTCATGTATTGGTTTTGCATGCAGTTTGAGGGCTCTGATAAACTTATGAAGTATTCTAGTAAGCAGATGAGAGCTTCAGTGTCTGGGTAGTCAACATAGCTAAGCATGGTTTCAAATAATTTCTAGAAATCTAGGGCAAAACTTCCTTCCAGAGTTGTAGTTTGGAATAAATAAAACTCATGTGTGATTCAGTGTAGCGGGTAGGTGTAGTCCCAGGCAGTCAACTGTGCTGTTTCTCTTCTTCAGAGTTTGTAGCCATCTTGGAGCTACCATTTAAACAGCTGTTCTGTGCATTAGCAGAGTGTCTTCTGGGGCCTACAAAAATGAAAAAATGTATTGTAACTTTGATCCTACAGAAAAAGTGCAGTTTTTTGTGGTCCGGTGGAAACATTAAAAAAAGCCCCTAACATAAACCCCCACAAAACCTGTTGTTTTTGTTACAGTATTTTATTAAAGAATATGTTGAGGTGCAAGTGCATTCTTTTCTAGATCAACCTTTTTGAGATTTACAATATTATGATCACATAAAGTAAGAACATATGTTTCTGGAACTTCTTTTTTCTGATTTATGCAGAAATGTTTTTAATCCTAAGAATCTCAGAACATACAAAAATTTTATGGAGTGTGATGGTTGCATTTGTATTGTAATACTGTCCTGTCATAATTAGGTGTCAGGGTGTTCTTATTTTAAAATTTTACTCTTTAAATACTATTGAGGTTTGTAAGATCTGAAATATATTGCCTGAAAATACTCTCCCTCTCTTTAAAGGATACCTTGATTGTGTGGTCTGAAGCTGAAAATTATGATTTGGCACTTAGCTTTCAAGAAAAAGCAGGATGTGATGAAATATGGGAAAAAATTTGTCAGGTAAGTTTGATAAATGTAAGATGGAGACAACCTAATTTATCTTAATGTTTGTGTTCAAAAGTTTTAGGCTGTTCTGAGAGGTGAATTTGAGCAACAGTAGATAGAAAGTAAAAACTGCCATTTTAGCCAGCCTTCTCCCAAATTTTGCATTTTTAAAATTCGAAAACTTTCTCATTCCTCCAGAAATTTAATACAAACCTAATCTATGTTTTGGGTACTTTTTTGGAGCATTTTCAGGTCTTTCTGCTTAACATAACTTTTTAGCACTATTTTTGCCCAAGGAAGTGTTACTCAAAATGAGTGCTTAAAAAGTAGCATAACAATTGATGTCATAATTAACTTTTTTCTAGTTGGCCATAAGGGAAAAGATTACCTATCTAAGTTTTATTGTAGAGAGAAGAATGTATGTGAGTTCTTAGTGAGTTTTAAAATGTATTTCTTATAGTATATACCGTAAAATGTAACTTTATATATGGTATATGTAATAAAACTGTATTTTATTTACATTTCTCTTTCTACATTTCTCATTCTTCTGTTTCAGGTGAGGGGAATGTTGAGTTTCTCTCAGAACTTCTTTCCATGCACCTTAAAGATAATGTTTTAAGAAATCAAACAATTTATATGTAGCATGTATATATTTTAACATATGTTTTACCACTACAACCAGATGATTGTATAGTCACTGAATCAGTGTTGTTTGTGGGTAATATTTGTTGGCGTATTAACAATTGACCCAAAAGAGTTTAATCAATGTATTCACTGATGTTAGTCCACTTTATCAGTTCTTGTTTGGTTTTTTTATTCCCTTCAAAGCATTACAACTTCTCTTAATTCTGTGCTACATTGTGTGGGATTTCTCTAAATTATTCTAAATCTCTCTCTGCACTCTCTTTCTGTTCTTAACAAACATTTAGCTCTCCCCACTCTGTGTTTTGAAGTTTGTTCTTAGTGATTTCAGAAATAAAGCAGAAGAAACCTGGTTTCACAATTACATGCATATAGATTACTCCTTTTTTTAAGAATGATTCTTTTCAGCACTTTACCACTTATGTAAATTAAGTACAGAAATATTTCCAAGAACCTTAGCAGTCGATGGCCCAAAAGCTGGGAACAGAAACAAAGTGGAGAAGAGGGGAAGTTTTGTTCTTAGGAAACACCCAGAGAGGAAGCCCAGCTTCCTCATCCTCATGTAAAGATCTAATATTTTTGTAGGAAACCAGTGTCTTTACATCCTGTTTTGAGGCTGTGCTGTTGTATTTGTGTCTAGTTTACTTTATAGATCTTAAGCTTCCTCAGTCATTAAAACTTCTTCTAAAAGGAAAGCTTTGATATCCTTTATAGAGAAAGTGGTTGCTGCTGTATAAGCAGAACAATACGTGGGGTTTAGCAGCATTCGAAGTATAGGCTTGCTGTTAGAAATGAAGCATTTTTTCTCCCAGGTGTTTTTTGCCGATATTCAAGATTAAAAAGAACAGCACCTTCTACTGTTCTGCACAGCAGTGCCTCTCTGAATTTGACACATCAGACTCCAGGCAGATGCTAAAATTAAGATGTCATTAAAGCTGATACACTCTGGTACCCAAGCATCTGTGTGTTTTTTTACTAATTCATATTTTCCACAGTTTCCTCATATCTCTGGAGAGATCTTTGCAAGTCCTGTGCATTATTTTTCTGATGGTCAGTTTTCCGCTATTCTTTTGTCAGTGTTGGTTTGAGCTTTTTTGTTCTTAAGAGGAGATTCTCCATCTCTGTTGAGTATTTAGGAAGTGCACAGTAATGGATTTTGACTTGCAGCTCTCCAGGACTGAAAACAACAGATAAGTTAGCAAGACTGGCCTCTCTTCTCTGTTTGAGGTAGTGGAAGCTTTGAAAAGCATCAAGAGCAGTTAATAGCCTATAGATAAATGTTTAAACTACCACTAGAATAGTACTGATTTGCATTTGAAAATCTGTCTGCAGAGAATAAAGACTGGAAACAAACAACTTAGTTCAGTAGTCTATTAAGAAGTTGCTGTCCATATTAATAATTGCAACTTCCTGGTTTTATTTGAAGTACTCAGAAAATGTAGGTTTTTCCTTATTCTTCCTCCTGTTTTTAGAAAATAAATAAAGTTAAATGTCTAATGTAGAAACAGTTCTTTAAAGCTTTCTATTTGAAGAAGTCTTCTCATTATCTCTGTTATTTTCCAAACCAGCTGTGCTCAGTGTCAGACTAGATTAGCATTTCTATTTTGCCCATACAAAGAAAAAGTGTGATACTTAAATGGTATTTTTTAAAAAGCATTCAAGTAGCAGTAAAATTAAACTCCACTTTTTGACACATCTTATTTTGCAGGTTCAAGGCAAAGACCCTTCTGTCGATATTACTCAGGATCTTGTTGATGAATCTGAGGAGGAACGCTTTGATGATATGTCATCACCAGGTCTAGAATTGCCATCCTGTGAACTCAGCCGACTAGAAGAAATCGCAGAACTTGTGGCATCTTCACTGCCTTCACCGTTACGTCGTGAAAAACTCGCACTAGCACTGGAAAATGAGGGTTATATTAAGAAGCTCTTAGAAATTTTTCATGTGTGCGAAGACTTGGAGAACATTGAAGGACTACACCACTTATATGAAATTATTAAAGGAATTTTCCTTTTGAACAGAACTGCACTTTTTGAAGTCATGTTTTCCGAGGAATGTATCATGGACGTAATTGGATGCCTAGAATATGATCCGTCTTTATCACAGTCACGGAAACACAGGGAATTTCTGACTAAGACAGCAAAATTTAAAGAGGTGATACCTATATCTGATCCAGAGCTGAAACAAAAAATACATCAGACATACAGAGTACAGTATATTCAAGATATGGTCCTACCCACTCCCTCAGTTTTTGAGGAAAATATGCTATCAACACTTCATTCTTTCATCTTTTTTAATAAAGTGGAAATAGTTGGCATGTTACAGGTAAGTTTCAAAAATTCATAGTCTCTTACTTGCGCTTGGGCAAAGAAAGTTGGGTAAATAGTCCTGGAAAGATTGAGGTGCTACGGTGGAACCTTCACTTCTGTGATTCTGTAAGTGATTGTGGAGTGTGACAGAAAACGCATGGATTTGAGTACTGAGTTGTCAAATACAGGTTTTTTAATTTCTGGGTTTGGACTAGATTCTCTGTAACCGATTTAAATTGAGCAAACATGTGGAATATTGAATAAGGTTCTTTGGAATGAATAGTACTGTTTTCACTTGGAATCTTTGATTTTAATGGAAGTTTCGAGGGTTAGTTTTTCTTTTTTATTTTGGGACTCTTTAGTCACTAGACGTAGGGATATCTTTTGTCACATTACTATGAAAAAGATTACTTTGCCTAAATTTCACAATATAATCTCCTACCACGATGTAGCTGTTGCTAATTTCGAAGTAAATTAAATTAGCTGTTTGGAAAGTACAGATTAAGAACATAAGACTGCTTTAGGTGCTTGAATGTTTTCTTAGTTTGTCTTAATAAGTCCCTAAATAATGCTTCTTGGAATTACCAGTTTTTCATTAAGTATGTCTTACTGCAAATGTAAAGAGATTATTTGATACTTTACATAGCTTACCAATGTCTTAGATGTTCTGCACCAACCCATGAACTTCCTGAACGGTGTTAGAAATGGGTGGCACATCTCAGTAAGGGGAGCTTTCTGAAGCTTTCAGCTAACTCAGCAGGGTGTTACAGCACATGTATTTTGGTTTGTAGAAGTTAATTATCGTTATCTTATTTCTCCCAGAGTTTAAAAAATGAATAGTCAGTGTGTTTGTAGGGGCTGTCTGATCTGGAGAAATGGACCAAGTGTTAGATGTTACTGATTGGTTTAACCTTATTTATCTTCAGTTTGACTCTCAGGATGTACCCTGTATAATTTCATGGAAAACATAGCAAAACAGAGTGAAAATTCCTTTTGCAAACTCATAGAGCAAATAATTGTCAAAACTAGGCCTCACAACTTTTCATCCATTGCACTCAGTTATCAGAATACTGGTATTACTTAATCCACTCTATCGGAGCTTTAATCTGTCAGGTGAAACACCTGGGCCATCTTCAGTAGTACTAGGCCCCAGCTTGTGCCCAGGTGAACCAAGCTGTTCATGTCTGTGTGTGTGTCACTGATAAACAAAGTCACAGTTGCTTATCTGAAACAGTTAGAAGGCCTTAATCATTTTGGAGTTGCCAATTTGAAGAAGTTTACAAGTCTGACTTTGAGAGAATGTTGGTGAGGATCAAGTTAAGGGATCTCAACTAGAGCATTCAGTATGACTATTGTCTCAAAAATGTCTTGCCCGCTTTGCAACAGTTGCTAAAAGCAAATTTCTGAAGATGATACATTTTGACTTGAAGAGTAGGAGGGGAAGAATTATTCAGGAGTCTTGGTTACAGTGGCTGATTCTGAGAGGGGTCTTGAGAAACTGGGCAAGAAAAAAAGGGCCTGATCCTGCAAAATAATTAAGGGTGTGTTTGCCAGACATCCCAAGATAATTTTATTGAGGACTAGTGACTGATGAGTTTCCTTTTTTTGTCTCTTACAACTTGTGTTAGGTTAATGGATGTAGAGCAGGTTTAGGTTAGTATACCAAGGTTTAGTATGGTTGCCAGACTTGTTAGTTGCAGTTTACAGTTGAAATAAAGGCTCAGATCTGATTTTGATTTGTTGTGTGACAGCAGATTTTTTAACCTTACCTTCACTTCTGTTGCTGTTCTCTATGGCTGGGAATAAAGTATACTTCATGTATGTTGGAGCCAGAAGAATTAACATTGCATTTCAAAGTTGGATAAACATTTCGAATTGTTGAAGTGCTTTCCACAGCTTTGAGGAGCCCAGAATGATAGCACACAAGAAAGATAATACATCCTGTGCTATGTTGCATTTCCTAGTAGTTTCACAGTACAGCTCTCTAGCAAGGAGGGAGAACTCCCTGAATTTATAAGTAAAAATCTGTTGGAATTCATTTGACGTTGTTGATCAATTTTTGGTTTTGAGGGAATTAAAAAATACTCACAAATTATGTGTCCGTTGCATTTCTAAGAGTTTAAAAGGTTTGATTGACTGATTGATTTTTCAAGTTCTTGCAGTGTAGCTCTAACCCAAGGTTTCAGCCTACTTACCTGGTATTTATTTATTCATTGATTCATAGAGCAATAGGTCAGGTTGCACTTTTTGAAAATCTCTGCACTCTAGTTTCATTTCAGCCCCCCATTCCTATAGTCTGTGTATAAAATGTATGATGCTATTGCTTCCCATTTCTTTAAGCAGAATAAATAATGCTCTGAGAACTGACCTAAAATACTTCTTTTGTTGTTTTCACTTCTATAACTAATTCCTAAGGGCTTTCTTCCATTTGTGTGTGGTTTAACATGCATTCCTGTAGCTGGTATCACAATACTTTGGGTGTGTGGAGGGGGTGTTACTTCATGAAGAATGTATAGTTCTCTGTAGTTCCTGCCATTCATTATTTTAGATCTTCTGAGATCTTGGTACTCACTAACCTTACATGTTTACTTAAGAAGTGGTTTCTTTTAGAAGTCATTATTAATTGAAAAGACTCTGGGATGCTTCGTGGTAGTTTATTGGAAGCCATGGATGAGATCTCAGGTTCTTAGTTGATGCATGATAAAGGTTGTTAATGCCTTTGCTGTTGACTTTAGGTTGTCTCTCTTGGACCATTGAGGATGTGAAAAAAGAGATCTCTTCTTGGAAAGTTTCACTTGGCAGAATAAAAGTAGACTCCCTGAGTAGCTGATATCCCATGACATACTGCAACTCTTGTGTATACAACTGAGTTGTTGGGTATTCTGTTCTTTTCTCTCTCTCTCTGGCTGTAAAGGAAAGGAAAAGAAAAACTGTTACCTCCATCATGGAAAAACAGTGAGCTGTAACAAGGCCTTTCCATGTCAGGCTGTGTATTAACCAAAGTGGCACCTTACAGTAGTCTCATCTCAATTAACTCAGCCAGACTTCAGTTTCAGAGAAGTGACTAGAAGTCTGTACAAGACTGTACTGATTGTGTCTTAGGCTTTTTGACAGGCTGAGTGACTTTACTAAAAACTACCACTGTGTTTTATTTAAGGCATTTATGGTCAAGATAGGCCATTTACAGTCATTAAAGGTCACTGACATTTAAAGTCAGTTTTTAGTTATAATTAATGAATATTGTAAATGAGAATATGCTGATTCTTCAGAGGTCTGGCTTTATTAGAGAGATTTTGTATGTGTTTAAAAAAAATAAATTCTGTAGTCACAGAAGATATTTGCTTCCATGATTTTGCTTTCTTTGGTAGGCAAATAATTGTTGCCCTTTTGTGCTAAAACCAAAAACAGAAAATAGGTAACCTTTGGCATTAGGGTTATGAATCATATTCTTCCCTCCTTCTTCATGAAGGTTAGCTTTCCCATAAGCTTTATAAAAATGTGCTTACATTGATAGGCTTTTCTGAGAACTGGAGGTTAGTTTGTGATTTGATTTTATAAGATTGGTCAATTGAAGTGAGCATGTCACCATCCCACTAAACTGGATACTGTTGTTGCATGATGAATAGTAAAGCCATGAAAGCAGTATTTCCAGCCTGCAGAATTAACTGCTGTGAAAATCTACTCAATTACAGGTTTTTTCATTCACAGTGTGTAAGATATGAGAGAGGTGTTTATAACATTTTTTTGCAATTTCAGCCCCTCCTAATATGCTCTTACTGCTTGGGGTCCAACCTGTTCTAGTCTTGAGATGTCATAGCCACCAAGAATCCTTGCTGAAACATGGAGTTCGCCAAGTTTTGAGAGTGGGGGTGGGATAGGTAAGTGGTGTTTCTTGCTTTATATGACGCTCTTTTGCAATTTAAAAAAATACATACTAATGTTCACACTGGAGGCCACCAGTTCTTTCCCTTCGTATTATTAACTAGTTCATAAAAAAAAAACTTGCAAAACTGCGCCATAGAGTGAGCAAACACTATTTCCTTCTGTTCTCTCCCCCTTTTCTCATTGGTGTGCTCTTTTTGCCAGCAAGATGATGTGATGTTTTTATCTTCCAGAATAAAGAATATTGTTAGGATTACTTTTGGGTATGTGCATGTAGACTTCAGGGTCTTTAGTTTTCAGAGAAGGAGAAAAGTGGACATAAGTTAAAATAATTTTTGTGCCTGGTAGAGCAGTGATCAGATGTATTATTGCACTGGTAAATCAGAATTTTTAAATACAAAAATCATATTACTGGTAGTCCCTATATCTCTTTCCAAGAGCTAAAAACTTGCAGGCATTTAGGTACATCTGTATATTTTACTGTATTTATGTGTAACAATAGGCAGATTTTAATTTTTGAAAGTGGTTTTACAGGTAGTTGCTTATTCTAAACAGAGTCCTGTGGATGCAAACATAATTATCTGTAGTTGTTTTAGAGGAAGAATTGTGTTTAGTGCATGTTGGTAGTTTTGCCCAAATCCAGTCTTCTTTCTCATAGTAGTTGGCTCAGGAATAACTGGGGATTTACTTCCAGCAAAATTCACCTTGCAGTGAAGTGTAAAAGGATACTGCTTTCTGGGGGAAATAAATGACTTGGTGAAAGACATTTATGAGTGGTGCATGCTCATGATTTTTGGGATTAACTTCTTCATTGTAGAAAATTATTTTCCACGTGTACAGAAACTACAGAAGTGATTTGGTGGATCCTCACTACTCTTCCAGCATGTCGATTCACGTGGAAGTAATGCATGATGAAGGCATGTGTGGAAAGGCAGTCCGATATGAAGGAGATTTTAAACTAAGAAATCTTCTGTGTGGTAGCAGGAAGGAATGTGTGTTTGAAGTGGTATTTATCTGTTTGCTAGTAACATTTCATGAAAATTTCACTTTATGGGCTAAAATACTGTTTCTGCCCAAAATGAATATGAAGGTGGAATTTAGGATGGAATGTGTGCTCTCTTTCCAGTTTAGGTGGTGTTGAGTTTCTTGGATGTTTGTTTTTTGAGAAAAGTAGGGTTTATGTCATTTATCTGTAATCACAGACACAAAAGTATCTGATAACTGAATGTTAATTACTAGAGAGGCCTGGTTTTCAAGAATCCTTTTTTAAGTGCCTTTTGGGAGGAGGAGGACTACTTTGAAAGTTGAATCACAAATGTAAATAGTGTCCTTTTTTGTGATCCTACCTTACCTGTGGGTTTTCTTGTTTTTAAAGTCATAAATGATTGAGTGAGTAGTTGGCCTGGCTTGTTTTTATCTTCATGAACTTTGAAATGTATTAAATCCTAGAAGCATCTACTTAGAACTTGTAAAGCATAAATGAATATACTTAGTGTCTGGTATACACATAGTTTAAATGTTGCACTTTTAATAATTTCTGTGCCTGGGGAAAGTACCTAGAATCCACAATTACATCATAAACTATTGTTTGCAGTTTTGTTCTCTTGGAAAACAGTTGTGACCTTCACAGCTTCTAAGATACAGCGAAATGTGTTTTGATACTTGTCTTCGTGAAAAGACCACATACTGCAGAGAATTATGCATTTGCACTGTGTTCACAGACATATTTTGGGGGATTTTTGAAAGTTGAAAAAAAAAGAAAACGTAAATTGATGTAATTCTAGCATTGAGTGTTGGTGCTTTGTGACTTCTAAAATATGTGAACTCTGTTCTCAGACTGTGCATTTCCACAGATCCTGGTAGTATTGTTCAGAAATGTTTCTTCAGATATATTGCCCTTGTCAGTAATTTTACAGCTTGAGAGAGAGAATCTTGTATTTAGAATGTTCTTTGCAATGACAATTTTTCTATAAATGTGAGAGGGAGTCATTTCTTGTGAACAGCAACCTGTCTGCCTTTCATTAGGCATCTGGAATGAGATAAATGCTAAAAGCTTTTCAGGGCTAAGCCGTAAGTGTGAAGTTAGTAATAAGTTGTTTTTATTTTCTTGGAATAAGTGCCATTTACTGCATATTATCCATGTAAGGGTGGGATGTTTCAAATCGCTCAGATCCATCTTAATTTGTCTGATTTTAAATAGGTCATGGTTGTTTTGAAGCCTGGAGATTTCAGGTAATCTTGTTAATTTAAAAGTACAAAGTATTTAATGGAGTTTGGGAGAGGACACGGCATGGAGAATATTTCAATATTATATTTAATGATGGATTGTAAAATACTGTATTGTGGTCTATACTTGGAATGCTGAAAAATAGTTACATACTGAACTTCTGCAAATTCTTCCTGAAACATTAAGTGCCAGCATTGAAGTCTTTATCGCTTGCCAGTGTTAAGTTCCCTGTACAAGTCCCATATGTTTGCAAGCCCAATACCAGGGTGAGTGGATTGCCCTCTGCTGCAGACAGCCACATCTTGAACGGGTCAGGAATGTGGCAGGATATGGTCAGAGAGCTGAGCTGGGGTCCTGCCCACGCCTTCCCTCCCAGCCAGCTTCTGCCTGTCCTGCTCTGCCACATAGTGCCAGATGTGCAGCTTCCTCAGGGAACTCCATCTCTGGGACACTGAAGTCTCATAAATGAGACCCACATACCGCCAACAGTACAGGGTCTCCTCCTTCCACAACATAAAAACCCCAGTTTAATACCCCTGTTTTTATTTTTCAGAAGTACACTATTCATGGCTCTTACATATGTAAGAGCCATGATTATCTGCTGCTGCTGCTGTTTCCATTATTTTTTCGCAGTGATCACTCTTAAGATAATTTTGTGGTATTGACTCGCCTTTACTCTCAGGTATTATGGAAGAGGTGAAAAGTTGCTTTCACAGTGAGAATGGAAATAGGGGTTATGCTTTCCAGCTGGGGATAAGCATGCATCTTCTCAATAGTTTTCATAGATAAGATTAGTTCTACATCTTGATCGAAACAGCAAAAAGAGAAATGAAAGCAAACTATGTAGCCTTTTCTTAAATGCACTGCTAATCATAGAAAAGAACCTGCATATTCTTCAAAAGAACTGGATTTTATGGGGTTTGGCTTTGTTTGGTTTTTTTAAAATTAATTTTAGTGACTAAGTATGTCAGTATGTCTACTGTGGGTTACTTACGTTACCTATGGTGGCTAATGGGTTAAATATTAGAACAGAAAATTTAGAAAGCCATGTAACAGCTGAATAGCAGGTAGTCTAACATCCTTGTGTTCTCCCATCAAAGCTTAAGGTACGTTTCTTGAAATCAAAGACCTTAATAGTTGTTTTGAACATATTTGACTGTTGATATCTGCAAATCAAAATTTACATCTGTGCTTGATCCTCCAGAGTGAATTTTGGTATACTTCAAATGAGGTCTCTCCTATCTCCTTTTGTTTGGATTTTGAAGTAGACACAGAAATAGCACCTGAACTTGTGTCCAGAAATCGCTTTTCTTCATTGTCTGTTGGGTCAGGTTAGGAGCACAGCTCAGCATCAGACAAGAGGAAACATGGCATATTCCAAATGTAGGGTTTACATTATAGTGCAGTGAGATATAGTAGCTCATGCCAGCCTGTTGTGGATTTATCTCTGTTGTGCAGTGCCATGTAGAGATCCTGATTGTGTTGTGGCAGTGTCACAGCAGCCTTAGCATGGTGTGCTGTCAGAACTGAGGTACTCACTTTATCAGCAAGGCTGCATGGTGAGCCTGGATGAGGTATTGAGGTAATTCACAACATAAGAAAGTTTTTGTGTGTGTATCTGAAGTACTTTCATGGTTTTGCTTTATGCAGTGCAAACATAAGCAAAGCAGCTTGGATTTCTGGCACTGTGGTTTTGGGATGGAGGGATTGTTGCACATGGTGTTACTGACATCGCAAGAAACAACACTGGCAGCTTTCTGAAAAAATGTATTAGTTTCTGATGTACAGGAATCCTTCTTAGCAAGTGCTGTTTTATTATTGTATAATATTGGGAAAAGGATGGGAGAAAGTTTATTTCTGTCTTAATAATCTCCTAGTTGTTAGGACACTAAAGTTCATGGAAAGCTAAGTATTGCTGCTTCGTTCAATCTAAATACTCATTTGTAATGTGTTTGCAGCTGTTTGCAGTTTTGCTAAGGTACAGCAGTGTGAAAATAATGGAATGGGTTTTGATTGCTGTCAGCCAGAATGCCCAATAAATTCTGCATGTAATAGGAACAGTTGTTTTGATTTGGTCTCTAGAATTCACCCTTTTCACAACATTGAGGGGGAAGGAATCTCACCTCATTCGTGCTGTTAGGCGGCTTTCCCTTTATTGTGTTCTTGCTTTTGTTCTGCTGCAGACATCTAATAACATTCCAAAGATATAAATATATGAGAGTGTGCGTGCGTGCGTAGGGCTGTGTGGGAGATCATGTTTGTAAATGTATGTAAATAGCTGAAGCAAGGTTGGTGTGATTTAGGGGGACTGGCATGTGACAAGGGGGAAGGAAGTTGAAGAAGGCAAAGACAAAACAGTGAGAATTGCAGTAGAAAGTAGAAAAAGGGCAACTAGAAGGCAACACAACAAACGTTGTAATTGAGAGTGAATTGTTGGGGGGTGGAGTGATATGAATATGATTAAAGCTCAAAAACAAGATATTAATTTACTTGAAAATTGAATTAGAAAGTTGATAGTGGTGTGATTAATTACAGTATACAAACATATGTTCTCTTCATTCCAGGAAGCATGGTCTAGAAGAACTTTATATTATACTTGGATGCCTTTTGATATTGTCAAATAAACAAATGGTATTGTTTTGCTTTTGTAGGAAGATGAAAAATTTCTGACAGACTTGTTTGCACAACTAACAGATGAAGCCACAGATGAGGAGAAAAGACAGGAATTGGTAAGAAATCTGTAAAATACACATGTGGCAATTATCACAAAGTGACATGTGCATCCCTTTTTTTTTTTTTTTTAATTACTGACTGGTATATTCCTGATTTTCAGGTAAATTTTCTGAAAGAGTTTTGTGCATTCTCACAAACACTTCAGCCTCAAAACAGAGATGCATTTTTCAAAACTTTGTCAAATATGGGCATACTGCCTGCACTAGAAGTCATATTGGTAAGTCATTTCAATTCTATTTGTCATAACAAGTTTGTTTATCTTCAGAGAGGCTTTTTTAAAAAAGTAGCTTCAGCACAAACTTCAGCAAGTGCTTTTCTTTTTATTTGCTTCATTTAGCTTGTCCTAGCTTAAGATTCAGAATGTTCAAAATATTTTTGTAAAACTTTAAATGCTGTTACAATATGTCATTGGTAAGTGCCTTGGCGTTCTTCAGTTTTTGTTTTCTCATTTGCTTTCCTAGCTTTGTTTGCTTTTTGGTATCCAAATAAGTAAGAAAATAGGGAAATCAATCAAAGGGCAGGGAAACCATAAAATTTATTTTGCCCAACTGCTGTCAAATCTACAAAGAAGAAGTGAGAGTTAACTTAGTTTTAGAATATGGCTTTAGCAATAGTTAGGTATGATTTGTGAAAAGGAATTAAAGCTGTATGTTTTCTGGTTCCATTTAAGCTTTTCAAGAAAGCGTAAATGGTTTCATTTGACTTTCCCAGGGTATGGATGATGCGCAAGTACGAAGTGCAGCCACTGATATATTTTCATATTTGGTTGAATACAACCCATCCATGGTACGAGAATTCGTCATGCAGGAAGCGCAGCAGAATGATGATGTAAGTAGAGAGTCCTCAGAAATGTGTGTATTGTTTTTGAAATTACTGGGGTTTGAAATTACTGGTTTATATTTATGACTCTGTGAATGACATGAGCCCTTGTTTCAAAGAAGTATGGAATTTGGTAACAGGATACTGAACTGCTTTGTGTTTTTTAAAGAGTTCTGTTAGGTGAGATGAGTGTTCACCTGTTCACAGATGCTTGTTGCATTGTATAATTTCAGATTTGGTGGAAGGGAGTACCATTTGAATTGATTTTTCTTTCCCCCCCTCCTCTTAGGATATATTACTCATTAACCTCATTATAGAGCACATGATTTGTGACACAGATCCAGAACTTGGAGGGGCAGTACTACTCATGGGTTTGCTTCGTACTTTAGTTGATCCAGAAAATATGCTTGCCACTGCCAATGTAAGTAAATACCTTCAAATGAAATTACGTTAGATTTTTTTAGAGTATTTGATGATATGTGTTACATATATTTTTTTTCATTCCTTAGAAAACAGAAAAGACAGAGTTCTTAGGTTTCTTCTACAAACATTGTATGCATGTTCTGACAGCCCCTTTATTGGCCAATACTACAGAGGACAAGCCTAGCAAAGGTAATGACACTCTGGATTTTGGGCACATCAAGGCTGTTGAAAGTCAATGTCTAGAATAAGTGTCAAAGGACATTTTCTGTCTAAAAAATTTGAGTCTGAGATTATGATACATAGTTCAAAGTAAAACGCTGATTCATTATTTAGTCATTTGAATAATGCATAGGCATAAAACTCAGCAGAGAAACCTGATTTAAGAAGTGAGCAACTTTTGCTGCAAATTTGGCCTTAGCAAAAATTAAAATACTTGTATAATTTTTAGGAACTCATGGGGCAGTTCACTGACGTAGACTTGTAAACATGTCTAAATGTTTTTTTAAGGTCAGGGATTACTAGAAATGTTGCAACATTTCCCCTGGGAAGGTGTGCTGAATTTGAGGGTATTGTTTCTAGATCAGACTAAGAAAGCGGAGATCAGTAATGAACTAACTGTTCATGCTGGCTACTAGCAGCAGTTTGAAGACCCCAAGATATTTCTTGCACAGTACTTTAGTTAAAAGGCATTATAGATCACGTTTTTGGTGCAAACTCAGTTAAGATACTGCATATGGGGCAATAGTTTATGATGTAGATGTGTGGACATCATAATGTGATTTGGTTAAATAAGCCTGACTGCTTGTGTTAGGGTTAAGTTTTGTACTCTGAACCTTCAAACACCAATTTAAGAAAAATGTAATTGGTTTCATATTTTAAGAGAGTTTCCTGCCGTATCTGTATTTATAGAAAACACTCAATCCATAACAAGCTTGTTCAATTTCTGTTTAAAAGACTAAACATATCCTGCAGCATGTTCCATAAAATGTCTGTGGGAAAATAAAAGAACTTGGAAATGTTTACTGGAGTGCAGTTGGATATTTGAAGTTAGCTTCTGAAGGCAGTATTCCAGATATGTTAAATTATTTTGGTTTTGTTTTATTACAGATGATTTTCAGACAGCCCAACTCTTGGCATTAATACTGGAATTGCTAACTTTCTGTGTAGAACATCATACCTATCACATAAAAAACTACATTATTAACAAAGATATCCTGCGAAGGGTACTGGTTCTCATGGCCTCAAAGCACGCTTTCTTGGCATTGTGTAAGTTTGAAAGCTGAGGAATAAACTGGAATTTTGTGAATGTGAGCTGATACATATCTTCACTCTGCTGGAAAAAAACTGTTCATAGATCATGACAATTTTTGACTGAATACAGAAATTCTACTGTTATAGTCTATGTTTCTCATACTAGATTATAGATATATCAGCTACTATTAGTAAATAATTTTGCAGTTTTAGATACCTTTTTATCCTGAAAAAAGAAGGATTTTGCTTCATCTCAGTGGAGAGGGGAATTGAAGAGATGGTATGTCGGTATTGAATATACTAAGAGAAGCGTTGAAGTTTTGATGTTTTTTTAGTAGGAATTATCAGAGGTAGTTAATTAGAACTGTGACTACCTGACTGCATTAAACTGCACAGAAGTTCAGTGTGCTGCTCTTCAGACAATGGTAGTTTCTTGACCATGCTCAGCTCAGTAGTGTCAAAGCAGTGTGACTTAATTCTGGAGACAAGTAAGAGATTTTCTCTGTAGTTCAGTTGTGCACATAGAGTTAAACAAAGCCTTAAGTTGACTGAGCAGTACCATACAATAAGAAGTACCTTTTACATTTTGTAACTGAATAACCTGTACACATGGCTGCTAAGCAAAATGTGCTGCCAGGTGATATTGTACTTTATGCACGGACATTTTCTCACTTGTGTACACTTTAGAGTTTCAGAAAGAGCTTTAAACTGGTTGTAAATCAAGCCTTTGCCTTACTATATGCGTGAATAAAGTGTTGTTTACCAATTTTAAAATTAGATAGTTTATATCCTAATCAGATAGTACTAATTAAATCTAATCAAACATTTGAATAATAGGGATGATAAGCAAATTTCTCAGTTTTTTTACTGAGAAAATGTTTTACCTTTACCATAAGTAATTTTAAAAATCAAAAATAGATTTTTGTATTAGCAGTAGTATAGTTAAACAATACTATATGAATCCTTCAGTGAACAGAGATCATTTCATTTGTACAGTTATGATGAAGGATTTCTTTATGATAGAGTAGATAAGTAATCAGCGGTATAGTCAAGACTATTGAGAAGCAGAGAACAACTGAACGTATTGCTGTATATGAACTGAGGCTGTAAATTGCCCTAACTGCTCAGTAATTTCTGCAATTTTGCTTTTAAATTTAAAAACTCCTTTGACAACACATCTGTTTCAGGTGCCCTTCGTTTCAAAAGAAAGATAATTGGGCTAAAGGATGAATTCTACAACCGTTACATAATGAAAAGTTTTTTGTTTGAACCCGTGGTCAAAGCATTTCTAAATAATGGTTCCCGTTATAACCTGATGAACTCTGCCATAATAGAGATGTTCGAATTTATCAGAGTGGTGAGTGCTGTTATATGATGAAGATAATTATTATATTGTTTAGTCTTGTAATTCAATATTACTTTTGGTTTTGCTTTTGCCCTAAATTATGCTATCATAATGGGACCATGTGATACTGTATTTATATGAACCTTGTTTTATATCACTATTACATATTTGTACATGTTCTTTTTTACATTCAAACAGTACCATTACTTGAAGATTAAATTCACTTGATACTGTACTCACAGTACCCAGATTTGCAAAGGCAGCACTAATCAAATTTCATCATGCAGATTGGATGGGCTTGTTATGACAGGAATGTAATTAGAAACTACTGCTACAAACCCATCAAATTTAGCTGTGCTCCGTAATGTCAATTCAGTGGAATATGGAAATACACATAAGAGCTACCAATCTCTTTTGATTATTTTAATGGAGTGCTACCAAGTTCCTTCCATGGGGAGTCTCTAATTGGGCCCAAGCTAGGGTGCAGACAGTTGTAGAAGAGTAAGTCACCAGGCATGGTCACCTCTTGAAATCTTCAGTGTTGATCACCTCTTTTTTCTTTGAGTTGGGACTCAAGGTAATGAATAAGATGACCTGATCATCATGAAACAGTTGATTGAAAACTGGTTTTGAAGCTATGAAAAAGTTCATCTGTGTAGGTGGTTGTGACTTGTACAGTGGTGTATTGGGTTTGCATGGCAAGGTTTTGGTGAGCAGTGGCTAAAGGAGTGGCTTCTGTAGAAGCTGCTGGAAGCTTCCCTTGTGTTCAGTAGAGCCAATGCCAGCTGGCTCCAAGATGAACGTGCTGCTGGCTCAGGTCAGAGCAGAGATTCCCCTGCAGCCTATGGTGATGTCCATGGTGAGACAGCTATCCCCCTGTAGCCCACTGGAGGTCCATGGTGGAGCAGAGATCCACCTGCAGCCTGTGGAGGACCCCAGGCCAGAGCAGGTGGGTGCCCAAAGGAGACTGTGACCCCTTGGGAAGCCTTTGGTGGAGCAGGCTCCTGGCAGGACCTGTGGAGAGAGGAGCCCGCACTGGAGCAGGTTCACTGACAGGACTTTTGATCCCATGAGGGCCCCTTGCTGGAGCTGCCTGTTCCTGAAGGACTGCATGCCATGCACTCTTACCAGTATAAAAATATCTCTAAGTTACAGTGGGGAAGACATTTTAGGCTTGAGTTGGGTCTAGTTTTTGTCAGGCTTTAGGTTCTGTTGTGTTCTGAAGGAGATACTGCTAGAAAATTGATGTTGTTTTGCTAATCAAATAGTTGAGGCTCTAGATTTTTAATTACACTTCTAATACTCATTTTTGCATAAGCTAATGAATACAGTGCTTGCTATGGCATTCTCATTTCAGATACTTTTTATATTGTATTAAATAAACTAATTGGAATGAAAATAAGTCACTTTATGTTTGTTTCTTCCTATAGGAAGATATAAAATCATTAACAGCTCATGTAATTGAAAATTACTGGAAGGCACTGGAAGATGTAGATTATGTGCAGACATTCAAAGGATTGAAACTACGATTTGAACAACAACGGGAAAGACAAGATAATCCAAAACTTGACAGGTAAAATGCACTAAATGTTCTTAATAGTATATTGATGCTTTAATTATCTTATCAGACTATTGATGGGCTGTTCTCTATTACTGGGAAATGGAGATTAAAATTTAGACTCCTGCTTGCATCTCAAGCCTTGCTGAATTTACTTGATTAAAAGTGTGATTTTCAAATATGTTGCTACAGACTTTTGATCAACTTTCAGGAAACGTTAGTTGCTGGACCCCCAGTCATAATGCTAATTTATCATATCTTAAATGTATGTGCACTACTTTAATGAGGTTGGAAGCCTACCAAGTATCTCTACCAAGTTCATTTATTTAAATAATAGATTTCCACTGCTGATTTGAAAGCCTGTTCAGTTGTGAATTACCATTCTGTGGATTTTTCTTTCAAAAATTTTCACATCAGATTTCCTTTTATTTTAGTTGTGGGAATAGATATTTAGATAGGTTTTATCAAAATGCCTGAGGAATAGAATAGCCAAAGAAATTTTCAGAGAATGCTTTTTTTGTCCCTGTTAGATTTGCTGATGGAGTAAGAACAATCTGATGCAAAGCTTGAATAGCTCCTTCCATTTGCCAGAACAAAAGTTCCCTTCCATAGTACACAGGTGCCCAAGGTTAAAAGGTTGAGATGTATAAAAATAGGAAGTTTAGGCCTTTTTGCTCCATTTCTTTTTGCTTTATGTCTAGTTTCATTAAAACAAAATGACTGCTTGTGTGAGCAGATGAGTTACTCTTAAGAATTGTTAGCAAGACCTGTTTTTGTTCTGCTTTCTTGAATTAGTTTGAAAACACAGTAAAATTAATTCTGAGTAGTCCTACTAGGATATCTTGACATTTCAGACTTCTATTTCCTGCCACAGGATTTCTTAATACTTAAATTTGAGATTTGTACAATTAAAATGAGACTGTAAGTGTAGATTTATTTTAAAACATTGAAGCACTTTCAAGAGCATGTGCAGGATCTGCAGTTTTGAGTACTGAGGTGTTAAAAGTGAGATGTTATTATTTTGGCTTATGTCAGCTAAGCTTATGACATAAACAGCTGAAATTCAAGGCTGTGATTCTTACTTACATTAATGCATGTGTGGGAAAGAATACCCAGCTGCTTTCTTCAGCAATTTCCATCCAGTATAGCAAGTAAAGCTTTAGTTTTTTTCTTGGCTTAAGTTGAACTAAGTGGTTGTGCTGCATGAGTTTATCCAACAGAAAATAGAGCTTCAAGAGGTCTGTAGCTCAACCTTCTTCCTACATTTTATATAGTGGCTGCACAAGTCCTGTCACAATCCATGTAATTTTTAAAGTGAAAACCCAGAAATAATAAAATGCACAAATAACAAGAATCTGTTTACATATTTTAGCAAAGAAAGTTCAGTAAGGAAGGAGACCAACATTTTGTGGACATGGGCCACAAAAGTATTCATTAGAGTTCCACTTAAGTCATAGTTCTGTGCTGTTTGCAGAACTTGAGTGTAAATATAATGTAAAATGATGCAGTATGTATAGATAAGAGATGATAATGCTGGCAAGCAACTTACTTATAACTAGATTTAGTGTTTTTATTCAATAGCGTGTAATGTTCTAATTTTTTCCTTGTGGCTTTTTCCTGCAGTCAGTAATGCAAATGTCTAGGTTGTATTATTAACATTTTGATCCCAGTAACAGAGACTTTATGAAAAACATGAAATTTCATCTAGTAAATTGTGAAGTGCTTCATCAAATGCTTCATCATGCTTCTGTTGGAAACTGTTAAAATCAACATCTAGCAATGAAAATGTTTTCAACCTCTCTTCCACTTCTCCTGCCCCATTCTCGAAGGGCCACATCCCTGTCACTCTGCTCCAAGACCATAATACTGCTTCTGTGAGAAAAGAGAAAAGTACGGTGGAGCTGAAATAAACCAACGTTGATAATAGATCAAATAGGGAGAGGTAGCAGTTCATATCCAAGGCCCTGAAAAATGGAAAATACTGATAAGTGACCAAAAGTTGTAACAGATGGATGTGGCAGAGAGAGATAGCTTTCTTTTAAATGTATCTTTTTAAAACTGGAGTCATATTTAAGTTAGATTTTTTTTTTTTAACTTGTTGGACCTGAATACAAACAGGTTACAAAATGTTTTCAGAGAATAAGTCTGTATTTCTAAACTCTTTGTTTTACAACTTTTTATTTACCGGTGCAAACTGATAAACCAAGTCTGAATGCAACACTTTAGTGAGATTTATTAAAATTACTTTTAATAGTGCTGTTTATGTGCTACAGAATTTTGTACTGATTGAGTAGTCTGTGCTATTAGCAGAGTTGTACTTTATTTGATTCTTTACATGGAAAAGTTTATAATGATATTTGCATTGAAAATACAAAGGTTTACATTAGGGAATGATTTGATGGTGTTTTTATTGCTCTGCAGTGTATGGATCTGTAAACTGTCACTAAGTGTTGAGTAGAAGTTTTATTATTGAGTTGATTTTTGAATCTAGGCTTTTCAAACTTACTGTTCTGCAGCATGCGCTCCATTTTGAGAAACCACAGGTACAGAAGGGACGCAAGAACCCTGGAAGATGAGGAGGAAATGTGGTTTAATACTGATGAGGATGATATGGAAGATGGAGAGGCAGTGGTGCCCCCTTCTGACAAGCCTAAAAATGATGAGGATATTATGGACCCTATCAGTAAATTCATGGAAAGAAAAAAATGTAAGTGATGAGAAGATGAATGCCATAACTTGTATTATTTAGTCCTACTGCAGTGAAGGATTTGCATGTATTTATTTTGAAATTGCAACATCAATTTGGTGTTTTACCTTTAAAACAGTTTGGTTGTCTTCAAAAGCAGAATGTGTTGTAGATTTCTTGAAGCATTTGAATTTAAATCTTAACTGATAGTCAAGTTTTTCTGTGTTTTATTTGGGTTATAATTCAATGTTATGTAATGAATATATATAATACTGGTTTATAACTCAAATTTTTCTACATAAATGTTCAGGTGATACCACTGGTAGAAAAAAAGTGTTCATTCCTGGCCAGTGACAGCTGGTAGGTGGTATAGTAGTATGGAAAAAAGTCTATGATGACTCACTTAATTGAGTTATACATAAAGACATAAAGTATTAAGCCTTTCCCCAACAGTGATTTGTGATTAAATGTTGGACTCAATGCTTTACTTTTGCTTTTTTTTTTTCTTTTCTTTTCTTTCCAGTGAAAGAGAGTGAAGAAAAGGAAGTTCTTCTGAAAACTAACCTTTCAGGTCGTCAGAGCCCAAGTTTCAAGCTTTCTTTTTCCAGTGGTACAAAATCTAACCTTACCAGCCAGTCATCTGCAAGTAATCTGCCTGGATCCCCTGGGTCGCCTGGGTCTCCAGGGTCCCCTGGCTCACCTGGCTCAGTTTCTAAAAGCACATCTCAGATGGCAGCTATTACAACTAAGGTAATTTTGAATGGTTGTAGGTTGACTTCATTGTTACAGAGTAGGAATTTGCTTTTGCATCTCTCTGAAGTTTGTGTGAGTCCTGACACGTTAAGCAGCAATGGACTGTCTGGTTTGTGTGAACTTCTTGTCTGGCCTTCAGCATTTTTAACAAGATCTGCTGTATGTAGAAGAAATAAAAGCTCTTCTAATGCCCAGACTAGTCAAGTAGGAAGCATGCCACTAGTTGCTCCTAGCAGTGATGTTTACTGTGAAATACAGACAACACTGTACTTATGTTAAATTGCACTGGGATATTTGACAGGTAAAAATAAATATTTTGGAAACATAGCCAAATTTTGGTAGATACCACAATGCCCTGCTGCATCCATTGAGGATTTCTACTATCACCATTTTTGTACTGTTCAGAATTCTATAATTGACCTATAGAAGGAAATAAATTGCATTGAATGCTGATTGCTGTAAGCCAGAACAATTTCTGATACCCAAGTGTGACATTTTTACCTTTGAACTGACTTAGTTTTGATTTGGAACATACTGAAATAGAAGAAGAAAGCCCCTTTAAAAGAGCATTGTAACTTGGAGTGAATATTCAAAACAAGCATTTTTAAATACATTTTAGGACACTGTTGGATTTTATCAGATTTTTGACTAAAAATGTTTGAACTGAGTCAGGAAAGTAGTGGGACTGCTGTTTTCCCAGAATGGAGGGGCAGATAAGGTAATGCTGATACAGTGCAGTTCAGATAATGAGAATTTATTTTCATAACAAGTGTTTTCACTTCTGAAAGGTGAGATATGTATATCAGTTGTTCAGGTAATCTTGGAATAACACTGATTCATCCTCGTTTTGTAATGCTACCATTCAGCTTGTTTATCTAACGTCTAGTGAAGGTAAATGGAGATTTAGGTTTTTTCTTCTACTCAACATGGCTTAAGAGTTTGTATTTGGATTGCATTCTATTGAAAACACCTGGATTAGAAGAGTTTGGCTGATGGAAGAAGCTAAGGACACTTCCTCTAAATCCCTCTGTGAAGGAAACTCCTTGCATGACCCAAGAGTTAGTCAAGCACTTTTTAAAAGGGATGGAATTGGCTTGGAAATCCATTCAGTCTGTTAGAGGTTTGTTCTCTCCCAGACAGTGTAATTCCCTGAGTCTGAAATGGAGTCTTTACATATGGAACATATTGGCTACAGTATTGACTCCACAAATTCAAGTAGTGGTGGCAAAAGAAAAATGTTCAGCTTACAAAGGGAAACATGCAGTGCTCTGGAAAACACGCATGGATTCAGGCATAAGGTATCTTACCTTCTTTCAGAGTAAAGCATGCCACAGTTGCAAACTAGAAACAGTGTTGAAATTGGGTTTTTCATTAGTTACCAGATGTTGTTGTTTTAGGTGTAGTATACTCAGTGTTATGTGTGACTGTACAGAGTATGTGTAATTGTTTTTCAAGTTGTATTTTGGTATGCAGTTGACTGAAATGTTCTGGTTTGGATGTCCATTATTAGGTACCTGAGTAAGTAATAGGACCTTTGAGTAAAGTATTTGACTACAACTGCCATTGTAGTCAAATGCTGGTTAAGCTTCAGAAATTACTTAACATAATAGAGTTAGGGGAAGTTTCAGAAGTTCATGCTGCTGCTTTTTCATGGGTCCAGAGCTGCCTAATCCTAAATTTGTGGGTATTTGCAATACAAGGGAGTTTTTAATGTTACTAGATACATTTCATTTTCAGCTGACAAGTTGTTTAAACTTTGTAACCCATACACTTCATTCAGTTACATTTTTCAAAAAAATTCTTAGTCACTACACATGTAAACTAACTTTTGTGAAGACAACATGTGTTTTAAAAGTATCATAATTCAAAAATTCAAATTGAAGGATATTCTGTATTTGTTTTTGAAGTGCTCCCAGATTGCTCAATCCCAGTCAGCTCTACTCATAAAAATAAACTATGTCTTCACACATGGAGCTGCAGTGACACTTAGCAAAATTACGTAGATTTTTGGCTTTACCTAAATTTCAATTGGAAATACTTCCAGTTGGATAAGTAAAACCCTATTTTGGCTTTATTAATTTAAACATTTTTCAGAGAATGTAATTTTCATTCATGCTGAAGGATTTATTTTTGTTCTGCTTAATTTTATTCAAAACCACCTGAACCAGTGTGCTTATGGCAAACATGTTACAATGCAGTCATGAACTATTGATGTGCAAACATTTTCTTAATTATAATAATTGTGTCTGTCTTTGTAGGGAGGCCTTGTTGGGCTTGTAGATTATCCTGATGATGATGAAGAGGATGATGAAGATGAAGATAAAGAGGAAACTTTACCTTTGTCAAAGAAAGCAAAGCTTGAGTCATCATAATGGCAACTGCTGGAGAACATTACCAGTTGGGGAAGGATTTTTTTTCCAAAAACAAAACAAACCCACAGCAAAGCAGCAATCTTTTGTGAATTACTGTGTATGACACAGATCAACCTATACAAATGGATTTCTGCCAATCAAGTGCCAATTCAAAGGAGCAGAAGAAGGAGAAACACTTTGTTTAGGGGAAGGACTTACGCCTTTGAGTTCTCCAGCTTGGACCACATGTTGCCCTTTTCTCAGGGAAGGAAATGGAAAACAAAACAAAACAAAACAAAAAACCCTGAAAATGAAGGTGGAAGGCTAAGATTTCTTTTTTTTCCAAACTACAACTAGTCCAAAAGTATTTTGCCTTACTCTTAGGAAAAAAAAAAAAAAAAAAAAAAAGAAAAAAAAAGAAAAAAAAAAGCCAACAGGGCAGGAGTTTTGTTAGTGGAACTCTGGATTGACTGGTCAGTTGCTACAATCAGAATATGCTTTCTTGGACCATGGATGAGACTTCTGAAGAAAAGGCAGGTTTTGCCATAGTTCTTCACTAGTTAAGAATGCCAGCAGTTTCTTTGTATAAAAGAGACCTGCCTTTGAAATCGTACATTCTGAACATTTTACTCAAGCTACAACAGGTTTTAAAAACCTCTGCGGGGGAGGGCCGAACATAAAGTTTCCTCTTTTTTTTTAAATTTGTTCCCTTTGCCCTTTAAACTGCAGAAATTTTTTTTGAGGTGGGGGATTTGTTTGTCCCTTCTTGATTAAAGATTGAGTGGAATTCTAGATGTGGTCACTTTTGTGTCATAATTTTTTTTTGCCCCCCTGAGTGTATGCTTAGTTGTTGAGTATATATTTGGGACCATTAAAATTTTTTGATGTAATATAATCTCACTGTTGTGCTGGTACCTGTTTCACACTGTGTAATTTTGTTCTGCATCACAGTTCTTACTGTGTTAAGGAATTTATGGAAGATGGTATCGTTTTTATTGGAAAAAAATCTTGCCACAATGTTCATAAAAGCAATACTATTTTGTGACTAAATATTTTATATTAAATTTTACAGCAGCACCTCTTGAGAGAAAAATCAGGGAAATAGGATGAAATAAAAAAATTTAAACTTATAAATAGGAAATTAGTGTTCCAAAGAGACTTTGAAATTTCATAACGCAGAACAGTGATGGTAACTAACTTACCAAATGCAAGGTGGATGAATTAGGAATACCAAAATACTGACTCATTTGACTTAGGAAAATGGCATTAGTAGTATTTTTTAAAAATCTCTGATTCCCTTTGGAATACCAGTTTTAATGAATAAAAGATGGTTGTAGAATAAACTCTTTACAAGGACACCATCTTTTGAAATTTATTCTAATACTCAGTTGAAAAACAGCAATTAACTTGGTCTAACTCAATGACTGCCTTTTTCCCCTTTTCCCAAAAGTCTAAATAATACTAATTTGAAATTAGGCATTATATCCTGCTTCCTTACTCCTTTTACAGAAGATGGCTTTGCATAGCAGTGCTTCCTATGAAAGGGCATTTATTCAGTTCCTTTGCAAATGAGAGACCCTTTCTTACATTTGTTTTCAAGAGCCAGTTTCCTTTTGGGCATTCAAAGCAGCAGTGTTGCAACAATCACGATGTTTAATACGTAAATGTGTCAGTACAAATAGAAATAAGAGAAATGAGAATCTGAGGCAGTGATCACACTCAAGGGTAGATGAGCACTTTGTTTCTGAACATTGTAGATGGCATGGCAGGTTCTGTGCCAACTACAAAAGGCAAAGCTTCAGAGCTTGGGTTTTGTCAGTATATACCAGCCATTTTGGATTTAAGTAAGAGTGTGCATTAGGGAAAAATTATTAGCCATCTTTTTCTCAAAGAGTTCATTTGTAATCACTTTCTAAGGTTGAGTTATTACAATGTATTTGAAATGTCTGTGATAGGGCAGTTCTCAGCAGTAAATTTTACAGAGGTCAGAAGTTGTGCACGTGGTCACTACAGGATTAGACACAACCTGCTGCTGCAGGCTGAGTCCCTGTGCTGTCTCAACAAACTGTCTGAAACCTGATTTTTGCAACTTCGGTGTCAGAGCAGACATTGTGACAAGGAAATCTGCCAGAATTAATTAGCCAGAACCAGAATTAATTAGCCAGAACCTAAACCCAGCTCAAGCTGTCAAACTTTCCCTGAGCATAAAGCTCTCAAAATTTATCCATACAGTCATGTTCAGGTCTTCCAGGCTATATTTCAGGAAGCCATTCTTCTGAGTTAGTCAAAGGCCCACTTTTTGTTAATGTTTTTTTCTGTTCCTTTAGCAATCAAGTGCTTGGATCTTGTGATGTTTGATACTTCAGTCTTCCAGACTTTCAGATACTTTCATAATACTTCTAGGAATCTTGGATTTTGAAGCATTGCATTTAACAGAAGTAGTAGTATCCTGAAGTTACTGGGTCATAATAATGAAAGCAGGAACTTTTTGAAGTTTTTATATTTTTATGAAGCTCTAAAAGACTGGTTAAACATTAGGCTGCACATCTTTTAATGCTCTCTAACTTATGGTTAGTTGTCTTCCCAATTATCTAATGCTTGTAGCCTGACAGGACATGTCTGCACTTGGATAATACATTATTCCTAAAAGTTGGAAGTAGGTGAATGGTGGGTATGCTCTTGCCCAGTGATACTCATTTTTGTGTTCATAAAAATCATGAAATGTACTTTAGAGGGGAAAAAAGGAGAATACTGGGATTGCAAGAAGTGATGGATAATTAAAAAAAATAAAAAGTGGGTTTGAGTTAATAGGTGGAAAAAATGATGTTAGGGAACAGTGCTCTGTTCTAGATCTTTCTCTGGGCTGATTTCTTAAAAGCATTTGTCCTCATCCCAAGACAGCTGCATGTATATTGTCCTAAGCACAGCTCGGTCATCTTCGTTGCATTTTAATTGTGCCGAGGTGTGGTTTACAGAGCACCTATTCCATATTTACAGACAAGAGCCAAGGTGTTTGAATCATCCATAGAGAGCCTTCTGCTCCTTCAGTGGCTGAAAGACTTGATGGCGATTCCTTGAATGTACTTCCGAGCTTTGAGCCTAGACTTGCTGGGAATACCAGACAGAATGTGTAGGAAGTACCTGGTCCCCCAAGGAACCCACACACTAGTGAAAGTAATTCCAGGTGATCTGGAATATTTCCAGATTTTCTTCTAATGTGTGCAGTGTGTGGCAGTATTCGAGTTAACAGTGCACATCACCAAAAAAGAGATCTCCTGTGTCATGAAGGTGAAGGGATCTAAAACCTGGTTTATCTAAACAGTGAGTTGTCTCTAGAATGTACTGTCACTGCTGGGTGAGACACCATGTTCTCATGGAATTAAGTGCTTAATGTACTAAGGATGGAACTGTTTGGATGAGGTTTGCCTGTGTTTCTACATCCCTGCAGAGATGTTTAATTGGAGAACTGATGGGGCTCTGTTCTCATGTTGCTGCTTTGGCGCTATTAGGCAAGTGGCTGCCTTTTCTACCCAGCACAAGTGATGTTGGTTACCTTGCTAAATGATGTTTCCTGGCATCTGCAGAGTGGCCACAGAAGTTCAGCCTTACCTGTCTCAACCATTCCACAGCTGCAGAGGCATCCTGGAGCAGTGCTGTCAATGCCTGAGCAGCACCTGCCTTGAGGACATTGACTCCCATTCCAGGTAAGCTGTTGTATTGGTTTGGCACGGCCTGGTTTTTGCTAGCAGGGGGGCCACAAAGGTGGCTCCTGTGAGGAGCTCCTGGAAGTTTCCACCATGTCCAGCAGAGCCAATCTCCGATGGATCTGAAGATGGACATGCTGCTGGCCAAGGTCAGGCCAGTGGGAGAGGTTGGTAACGCCTCTGTGATGACATATTTAAGAAGTTTTTTTCTTAAAAACAAAGTCACAAGGTTTTGGATTCTAGTCAGAGAAGAGGAGGAGGTGAGAACATGTGAGGGAAAACAACATGGAGACACCAAGGTCAGTGAAAAAGGAGGGGGAGCCGAGATGCCTCTGCAGGCCGTGGTGAGAACCGCGGTGCAGCAGCTGTGCCCCTGCAGCCCACCGGGGATGCAGAGATCCACCCACAGCCCGTGGGGATCCACGGGGGATGCAGAGATCCACCCACAGCCCGTGGGGGAGGTGCCCGTGCCGGAGCGGGTGGATGCCTGGAGGAGGCTGTGATCCAGTGGAACACCCGCTGGAGAGAGGGGGGCCCTGCTTCCAGGCTGGC
>NW_008237222.1:4325115-4330632 GCF_000691975.1 Corvus brachyrhynchos | reverse complement strand
AGGGAAGTTCAGGAGAACTGTCTCCCATGGGAGGGACCCCACGGCCTCACAGGGGAAGACTCCTCTCCTGGAGCAGCGGAAGGAAATCCCGGTGATGGACTGACCAAACCCCCAGGCCCTGTCTCCCTGCGCTGTCGGTGGGAAGGAGGGAGGGGCTGGGGGAAAAAGGTGTTCTAATGGCTTCTTTTACTTCTCATTATCCTCCTCTGGTTCTGTTAGTAATAAATTCACTTCCCAACTTAAGCTGAGCCTGTTTCGCCCTTGGAATATTTCTCCCGGTCCTTATCTCACTCATGAAGTGTTTGGTTGTTTTTTTTTTTCCTTTCCCCTCCTCTGCCCAGCTGTGGCAGGGGAGGGCAAACGAGCGGCTCTCGTGGGTGCCTGGCATTGGGACTGTCAAACCTCAACAGCTGTGAAAGGAGATGAGATGGGTCACCCAGTGTAAAACCAGGCAAGCATTCAAAGAAGAGAAGTTGCCACAGCTTAAGTTTTTCCAGATAAGTTGTCCATGTGCATGTTCTCCACTTTCTGGCGTCCAGAAGAAATGAAGGAATATATAGTTCATAGTTCAGTTCAGAAAGGAGGCAGGGCATGTGGGCATGCTGTAGATACAGGAAAACCTTCTGTGGGAGGGTCTATAATGCCTACCCTCAATCAGAGCCATAATTTAATTCATGTGAGGGAGGTATAACTTACTGTATTTTGGGGTTGTCTTGTACAGAAGCAGGAGCTGGACTCAACCTTTGTAGGTCCCTTCCAACCCATGATATTCTGTGGTTTTATTCTGTGGTTCTGTTCTATGGTCCTATAATTTTTCATCAGTGGCTGGTTACCTGATGAGCTTGTAGATTTGATTTGATGTTGCTCTAGTTGCAATCACATTTACTGGCGTATGAATCTTGTGGGGGTTTTATATAAATTATTAGAACAATTGAAAGCTGAAATGAAACCCTGTGGACTGCTGGGAAAAAGGCAATTAAAAAAGGGACTCTTTATCACTGGACAACCTTAGTTTTGTGCCTTCTGTCACAACCCCTCAAAACTGGAATCTTTCATTAGTTCCTCAAATTCATCTTCCCACATCTGTTCGACTCTTGCACGCAGAAGTGAATTTGGGGTGCTATTTGAGCAGATAGCGGGGACACAAGTTTCCTCATTCCCATGTTGCTCACTGTTCCAAGAAATGGCTCTGTCCTTGGTAGGTATCAGAGGTGGTGGTCCCATCCGTACTGCCATCCACTTCCCTGCTGAAGCTTTGTTAACTTCTCCCTGGAGTGTTTTCCTTGCATGTGAATTTTTACTTTTCTTCAACTCTGAACAGCCTAAGTATTTCCCAAAGCTGCTTCTAAAACTTTTGGCTGTGCTTGCCTATTATTTTTACCTCAGGCCCAGTGTCATCAATATGGATTTTGATATACTCTTGTATAACTCAAATGTCAAAACAGCAGTCTGAAAAATGAAAATTCCCTAAAGTTTTGGACCTTCAAAATCACATTCTGTTTTTATAAGGACATTTGCTAGTTACAATTGAAAGGAATTGATACTTATGATTTGAAATATTTTTCATATTAATAAAACAATCAAAACACGTTCTATTTGATACATTTTACCTCTTTCTATGCATTCTATACTTCCCTATTTTTCCTTTAAAGCAGTCAGTAACAGTTCCTAGTGTGGTCCTACTAGTTTTTTTACTTGTCTCATGATTCCCAGTTAGTGCTGCTGATGTAGTTGTTCTTTTACCTCCTGACAAAGAAACTGAGAAACATACACAGCAATCTTCTGCCTTGGGTGTTCCCTGCCCTGATGGGAACGCAAGTCTTTGGATAAGGTGCCCAAGCCTTTACACAATTATTCTCTTCAGTAATCACCTTCTCAACAGACCAGGACCTATTGTGGCTTCAAAATCTTCAAGAAGACACCTTCCCCTTGCTGCTGCTGCCGCTTCAGAGGACATCTTTCTCAATATGCTGGACATGAGGTTCCCACCCTACTGTATCTCCTGAACTCACTGCATTAGATCACCAGGACCAGCCTTTGCTTCTAACACCTCTTGTGGTTATGAATCTAACTGAAATTAATTTATTCTCTCTTCTTGCAGGCCCCTGAGCATTCTTCCACTGCTGTGACACTCACTGCCTCTCTGAAGGGTTCAAGTCAACGTGGTTATGTCATCATTTTGTGTTTGCCTGGGATGTGAGTCTTCCTCCCTTGCTTTCAAGTTCATGCAAAGAGCCATAAACCGCTGGTGCGCCTTCATCTCCTCCCCATATCTTTTGCTGAGTATTAACTCTATTGTTTGCCTTGTGTATTTGACTCTCTATTTATTTTCTATGGACTCAGAGGTTTATGAGATACTCTGCCCAAACTCCGTCTCCTTGTATTTTAGATTCTCTATCATGTTGGTCTTCTCAGGAGCCTCAGCAGCTGACTTAAATTTCAGCACTGAACAAATATGTGCCAAAGGTTAATGCTAGTTTTTTCTGAGAGTTTGTCTCTGAATGTTTCAGATACCAGCCACAGACTGTTAATCATCGGCATCCCCCCCTGCCTCCGCATTCAGATTGATTCAATGCACATTAGCAAATACTTCTGGGGTTTTGTTTGTGGTTTGGTAGCACATATGGGTTTGTTTCTTTTTACTCTCATTCAAATTTCTCTAACATTGTTTCTTTACCACCTTTGTCTAAAAATGAACAATATTGGAAACAGCATTTCAGAATCAAATATTGCGAGGAGCAAAGCTATCTTCTGACCACCTTCTTTTTCTCCTGGCACCCATTGTTTACAGCTCCAGAGTCTACTTAAAGCAAACATGCTCCATAGCTGAGAAGTTGGTTGATGAACAGTCAAGTCATATTTACAAAAAAGCTGCTTAACAGCAGTCCCAAGCAAAGGAGGAGAAAAAGCTCTTTCCTGATTACCATGAGTTTAACTCTTGTATTGTGACTTCATGAATTCCGTTATTCCCATCCCTCAGCAGCTTACACTTCAGACAGCAGATGAATGGTAGAGCTTTGTTGATGGTTGTACTCGTTGCTAGGGGACAGCCTGAGGGGGGGGAATCATGCAATTTACAGTCAGCCTAAAGGAACATTTAGAAATGTTTGAGCTTAGAAAGTTCCTTCTGTAGTCTGTGTTGTTGAAAATCAAGCACTTTGTGGCTGTGAAAACAGCTTTAAAAATACACATGATGATAACGGAGGCATTAAACACACTGGTGTCGTTAGTAGCTTGTGTCTATGTATGTGTCTTAAATCACAGTTCTGGTGCTTCTTAATTCTTTGATAATTATGTTCTTAGTTAAAAGCTGACCATGTGAAATGGTGTCAAAACAAAATTGTTGCAAATCACATTAAACTTAAATACTACAAGTTTTCTGCTAGTACATGTCTGGATCTGGACTTTCTTGGGTATATCCGTTGGTATTTGTTTTATTTTATCTGCTGTGGGAAGGCGGCAGCTTAGGTCCCATCAGAAATGAGAACTTGACCTGTAGTAGGAAGGTGAGGTTTTTACAAGACACATCTTTGGTGGAACACAAGGTGTGTGAATAAAAGTGCTCTCGCTATAAATGCTAAGGCATAGTTTGGAGAGGACGTGGAGGAAGCAGCACACACCCAGCTGGGTTTGACAGGTACGACACGGAATTACCGACGGGAAACCCTTCCACAAGCATTTTGGGGGCTCAGAACCAGAGTATGTATTTTGCCCAAGTCGGGCAGCGTGCCCTCCGCAGCCCCGCGTCCAGGGCTGCTCTCAGCGGAGCTCCGGGCAAGCCTGGGCTTGTTCCTGCCCGGGGCAGCCGGGCTCTGCCGCCCGCAGCGTGAGGCTCGGGTGGTTGGGGGAGACTCGCAGCTACTCAGCCTTTCCCAGCGTGCGTCCCCCCGGCCTGCCGCCTTTCACAACACCGCGTGCCCCTTGCCCCATGCGTGTTGAAGCAGTTTGTCAGTATTTTCCAGACTGCATCAGTGCTCCCAGCGCATTTCAAAGCAAGGAAAGTATTATTTCCCACTGCTGCTTTGCTTTCGGCATCCGACGAGAGCGCGCAGCCGCTTCCCGCGCCTCCGCCGCCAGAGGGCGCGCGCCCCCCGCCCGCCGTGGCCGAGGCGGCGGCACCCGCATTCCAACCCCATTCCCAGCCCCTGCCCGTCCGGCTACCGCCGCTGCACCTCCAGCACCCGCCCCCATACTGCCCGGGGCCAAATATTTCCTGTAGCGCAGGCAGGCACCTTGAATAACGCGTGAGCATTTGGCAGCTAACAGCATCCCCAGGAAAGTTTCCTGGGTAAGAAGTTTGGGTTTTATAACTGTGCTCCATGATGCGCCCTCCCTTTCAATTCTTTCTACTGGCAACACCTGGATCGGACTATGCAGCTGTCGCTTCTTTTCAGGAGTCTGTTTGTCCTACAAACGAGTTGTATCCAAGTTGTGAAAAGTGGGAAAGCATTCTTCCATCTTTATTCTGTCTTCTGTGAATAGGTCTATATATTTTTCAAATACTAAGTTGTTTTTTGCTCGTAAACAAGTTGCAATTTACATGTACCAGCGTAGCAAGTGGGAGTTATCCGTCCTTGTCTACAGGGCTGCCTAAAAAAACGATCGCATGAAGCAGATCATTAAACCCGATCTTTAGTGGGACAAACAGGCCTCTACAATGAACACCAGTGTCTATCATTTAGTAATAGTTTGCTTGCAAACTGCTCTAGTGCCTCAGGCACAACAACAGATGTCTCTCCCTCAGCCGATGCACAAACACACATGCACCCATCCCCTTAACAAAAATACGTATCGAAGGTAGGTGTTTAATAATAACCAGAATTTCAGATATGTCGTGTCTGACTGTGCAAGATGCAAAATATATTTTTTGAGTTCAGTATGATCGAACAAGAAATAGTCAGAATGCACTAAAATGTGGCTGATGCACAGGCTGATAAATACCGGAGATAAAAAATTGCATCTGTGAAAAACAGAGCAAACTGTCAAACGGAAATCCTGGCACAACAAAACCCCATTATGTGACACCGTGCCTTAAACTGGTCAGCTTCATGACGAAATTATTTCTCTTCAAGTTCTGAGCCTGGGATAAGTAAAGCAGCAATCATCCAGATTACCTGGCATTATTTATTTTCCTGACTGAAGATTGGGTAAATTCTGCCCCGCAGGAAAATAGCTGGCACCCCGGGCGCTCTGGCAGAAGGGCGGTCTGTTCCGCGGGCTCAGCCAGCCCGGCCCGGCCCCGCTGGACCAGCCCTGGCGGCGGGAGCGCCACGGGCACCTGCTCCCGGTTCATTCCAAGAGGGCGCGCAACAGGTTGTGCCGCTCGCTTTGCTCCAAGTTTCCCCTCTTAGTTCTTTGACCTGCGCTAAGGGGTTTACGCGGCGCATCTGGAAGCACCCCTACAAAGTACTTTGTGGTGAATTTCGTGGCTTTTAAAGCGTAAACTTCGGACCCGCGCGCTCCCGCTCAGCGCTGGCGCCGTTCCCAGCGCAGGAGGGCGCGGCGCCGGGCGGCTCC
>NW_008237222.1:4266132-4324278 GCF_000691975.1 Corvus brachyrhynchos | reverse complement strand
AAATGTGAGTGGGGTCGGAGGGCGGCAGACATGAGGGGGCGCGCCCCGGCCCCTCCCGCGGGTGTGGGGCTCCGGCCCGGAGTTTTCCTCCTGCGGGGAGGGCGGCCTGGGGCCGGAGCGATTTTCGTTTTGGTTGCTCTTCGAAATTTACAAAAAACAGTGGGGGGAAAAAAGCTCCGAACTAATCCAGTTCTATAAAGTGTTCTTTAATTTCTCTTTCTGGTCTTTTTGCGTGGAGTGTGTTTGGTTTTCCTTCTTTTTTTTTTTTTGTTTTTCTTTTTTTCTCTCCTAGTTATCTCAGTTATTCACGCATGCTACAGTGGAAGGTGTGTGGCAGTACAAAGAAGGAAATGAAAGTACAGGATCATATAAAGCTTTACTGGGAGGGTCTCATCTGAACTTTGTTTACTCTTGCGTAAACTTCGATACGGAGTACGTAATTTGGAAAAAAACCCTCAGTGCTACCTCTTTCAAGTGGCACTGCAAGGCCATGTGTTGAGGGATCTTAGAAACTAGTTAAAAGATGGAGTGCTGAAAATACCCTAACATTGAAATGAATCGTTGTTAGGACTTGTGCTGTGTTTTTAACCACATCCTTTCCTGTTGCTGATCTGCTGTGCTGTATGCAGAGCCTGACTGTTTTTTCTTTTCTCTGTATTTGCTTTTAAGTATTCTGAAATATATCTGAGAGTTTGTAGGGAGAAGTATTTGCCTTTCAGGGGAGGAGAGTTTGGAAGTCACTCAGTTTTGGCAGTGCACTCAAGATCTTAAGTGACTGAAGTCAATTGAAGCTTGACCAGTGTTTTGCAGTGTTAATCAAGAATTAAGAATTCATATTAGAATCTTTTTGAATCTTGAGAAATAACATTAAGTCTGACAATCAATGCCTCACCTGCTCAAGTTGCCAAGTTTTGTTATCTTCTGATACCTGGTTGTTCCACGTGAGAAGGTAATAAAATTTTCTTTTGACTTGATGTTGCCAACGGTGAAAATTGTGTACTGGAACTTAGATAGTGAAGCTGGTGAAGATCCAAGATTCAGAACAGAACCCAGATCAGCCAGCACACATGGAGATAACAAACTAATGGTGTAAAATATTAGTAGAGATAGAAGCCTCTTGGAAAGAGAAGGCATAATTTCCAGCATTTTTTAAGGAATAATTACTCTTTAAAAAAATAATTTTCTGGAAATTAAAGCCTCAAGTAGAAATGTTTAGATCCAGGTTTGTAGCTTTCCAATGTGTGGGAAATTAAATTTTGATTTATGACCATTGTGTTTGGCACAAAGATGACCAACCAAACTATCAAGGAAGAGCTGCTGAGTCAGCTGCAGGTTTGACTAAACAGTAGTATTATCTAAGACATTTATTTAATTATAAGTGCAATCATCTTCTTATTTAAAAACAAGAAAAAAATAACTGAGTCACATTTAGTCACAAATTTATGGAGTTATGTGGCTTTTGAATGACTGTGGCATTTGTATGAGAGCTTCATTAGGTGGTGTGTGCAAACTTAAATATTTGTAGTTGGCCATTGAACTAAGTCTAAGGAGATAGAGTTGTTAAAGTCGAGGGAGCAACTGAGCAGTGGTCTGGAGACAAGGAGAGAATGATAAGATCTCATGGAAATAAGGAAGATAAGCATATAGGCTGGCTGAGTGCAGTGACACCAGTTGGTATTTTGTCTGCTCTCATGTGATTATGAGAGATGCCCTGGCATGCTTACTTGTTTTAAGCAGTCAGGTATATAAGTTGGTGGGGTTTTGGTTTTAATTTGTTCGGGTTTTTTCCCCAAGAAACATCTCTGCCAGTCGTGTCTCAGAAAGTGAAATGTGGGAGGCACAAGCACTGTAGGGTAGGAAACTGTCCCATTATACACAGTCGGGCCTTTTTTCCCCCCTTTTTAGGGAGATTACCAGTGCTTCTAATGGTGACTAAGGAGCTTGAAACCAAAAGCTTTGTGCTGAGAGCCCAAGACTGTTTAATTTAGGAAGGATTGCAATTTTATTTATATATCCTGACCTAGCAAGGTGCTCAGGAGAGGTGCTGACTGACCTTTACTTTTCCCTGGTTTTAACTTTAGAAATTGCAATGCAATTACTGGTTGCCTGTAAGTCATGAAAGTCTTGTAAGGCATGTTTCTGCCCCACAGAGCTTTCAGAATAAAAAAACAAATGTGTTTTTAAAAATTCTTGCTCATTGTTTTTAAGTCTTGGTCCCTGAAGATAGTTTTCAGTGCTTGGCTGGAGATTTCTTCCTTTTGCTGAAAGCGTATTAATGGGAGCCTTTGATAAATCTAGAATTGAATTTGCCATGCTGTGATAGTGTTGACTGCTTGAAAGCATAGGTGCAGACATATACACACATGTAGAGAGTAGGGGGTGGCAGGGTGAAAGAGCTGGGCTCCTGATGTGAGCAGCTGCATCATCACTTGTGTGTTATTTCACTTGGATTTTTTTTATCCTGCTTGCCTGATTATGGGAACAGAAATAGCAGGGGCACACGAGCTTGCATCTAAACACCAGGTGTGATGCAGTACTTTGCTGCAAATCAACGTGTTTCTTTCAGTGAAGATTTTGAAATCCAGATTCTTGGGAAATTCCGTACTAAAAATACAACATTTCTGCCCTGCAGCAAAGCAGATTTTAAGTTTCATTCAGGGCAAAAAAGATAGGTGGATCTGTGAAGAAATCCAGATGTACCTGTTCAGTGGAGATTGCTGAGTGGAAGTAAGGCTTTAGCTGTCTGAGTTGTGGGTGGGCTGTAGGAGTTCAGTCAGCCCCTAATTTCTGTTGTAATGGTTTGGATTTTCCCTAAATGCTGTCTGACAACTTTGGGTGGAGAAGATTCCAGCTGCTTTGTGTTGTGGTGTCAATGTTTTTTAGGTGGTGGGTTCATCTCAGCAAGGCAGCTGTGTCACCAGAGAGATATGTGACAGCTATCTATCACTTTTCCTCCTGCCAGGTCCCTGTGGCTCTTTGACAGGAGGTGAAAATAGGGCTGTGCCTTCATTTCATCCTCTTCAGAAATGAACTGCCCCCGGGAATGCTAGCTCTGAATAAAATGTGGTTTGCTCAGGCTTGCCAAATGTAGCCATGGCAGAAGGGCAGAGGAAGGGAACCTGGCTGGGTTTAGGCAGACTGTAGTCAGTAGGACACCAGCTGTTGGGCTTTGCTGGTGATCCCTTTGCTTACTGGTAATCTCTAAAACAAGCAAGACTATTTTTAAGAAAGCTGGGCATTGTTTGGTTCTCAGTAGGGGCACCTAGCTGTTAAACAAGTTGAATTTAGTAGGAAGAGTCAGACAACAGTGTTTGGTTTCCCCACTTAGATTTTAAAACAAGACAAATGATTTTTCAAATAATTCTGTTGTAAATGAGTGGTTTCATGTGCTTGTGTCCTGCTCAAGTGTATATCCCAACCTGATAATTCATGAAGGACAACGTTGATTTTGCAGACTTGCAGTACTGGCTGAATGCTCTGCATACAAAAATGTTTGTTAATCTTCAAAGTGCTGTGTTTCAAGCTTGTGTTGCTGATGGATTTATGTATACCAGGTTAATGAGTTTCTCTGCAGACATACTTTAAAGAACTTTGTTCAGATGGCTGTGTGTCGCTTCCTGGTATGAAATCAGCACGTGGCGACACTGCATAGACTGCCTTCAGTGTTACAGTTGCAGCTGTGGTATAATACCTAACAGAATAAGCAAATATTTGCCCCATTTAACTTCCCAAATGAAACTTCCTATAAGAAATAGTGTGGAGCTTTATGTAGGCATGTAAGTGTTTTCATGTTGGCTTGTTCTAATTCTTCTAATTGATAATTGACTGCTTTTCTGTCAAAACATATAGCGAACAGGAATGTGTTACGAATACAGCTGATAACACTGTATAACTAACACTGTATTTGTGTTAAAATCCCGTTATAAAAATGCACAGTAATAGGTTTTTTCCATTTCAGTGGCAGCTGTCATGGTTTGTGGTGCTGTTGATACGTTGTCTTTAATTCAGACCACGTGACAGGAACAGCCACCTTGTGAGTCCCCGCTCTTTGTGGTTTCTAGAAAATGGCATGAATACCAGAAGCTTAGAGATGTGCATCTGTTTAATTTAAAATTTTAGAATCTTACTTAGAGGTGCACTTTTCCACCATTTTCTAGGCAATTTAGGAATCTGCCAGCCTTAGTAGCATTGCCTCACTTGATGAGAGAGGAAGAACTTGGGTGGTAGGAGGGCTAGAGTGGCCCCAGAGTGGTGTGTTTTTGATCAGTGCCTTGCCTGCAGAGCGAAGTGCTGCAGGATGCTGGGTCAGTCAGTTCCTTCTGGCATCTTATAACCCTTGGGCCTGACTTGAGGGGTTTCCCCTTGTTCATCAAAATGGTTTGTCAGAAATTGTAAGAATGGGATTGTCATTTTAAAAATTTAAGTGGTTTTTTTTTGTGGTTACTTTTATTAACTGATGACTTAAAGGATTGCATCTTCATGTTGTGTTGCTGGCCCCATGCCTGCTGAAATTGTCACTTGATCTGTCTCCTGAACCTTCCTTTTCTCTTTCTTCCTAGAAGAGTCATGAGAGTGTACAAACCAGATGACTTCTTTAAAATGTTTGGGTATATAGTGAGGTTTGAGATTTTTACTTCTGTTTATTTGTCTTGGGTGGGTTTTTACTGGTTTATGGAGTACCTCCCTAAGTCACACCTCAGCCATGCAGTCTCAGTCTTATTTAGATAACCTTTTTGATCTTGAGGAGTAGGTGGTTTTCAAAAAAAAGAAATGTAGTTTTCATTAGATTTGTATGTAAGGGAAAGACCAAACATCAAAGGACTGAAAAGGCATCTGAGGTGGTGTTCATGGATTTTTCAGATATATCTAGATGTTAATTTGTTTGGGTTACCCCGTTAGTGTTGCAAAAAAAAAAAAAGAAAATCTCTCTTTAATTTTCACTGTGATCCTTGGAAACAGTTCCTTTCTATAAAATTCTTGATTTCACCATACAAGTAGGTGCTATAATGTACAAAGTGTGGTACCAACAGCTCTGTATTCTCTAGGCTAGGGTTGTCTTTAAGCACAGAAAGAAGAAATGGGATCTTGCCTGTTGAGAAGGAATTGTTTCATTTTCCTGCAAAGACAGTAATCCCTGTGGCAGTTTGAAGTGTAGGCTGTGCTGGACTTGCACATCTTGTGCAGAGGGTCCTCTCTGAAGTGAGCTGAGGTGTGAAGCTGGTTACACAACATGTTCAGAAAACTAGGGTTTTTGAGCTACCTTCTATTTTCAGAAAAGCTTTTAACTTCCTTGTGATGGAGAAGTGGCAGGAGTGCCAGAGCTACACTGTGCTGCAGCTTGGCTGCAGGTTAAGAGGACCCTGAGGTCAGTGGCATTAAGGGCTCTTGGAGCAATCAATTACCCTTAACGAAGATGATAGGATAAAAGCTCTGCAATTGCTTCTGTGGGCCTGATCCTGCTGGTGCTTCTGTGGGCCTGATCCTGCTGGTGCTTCTGTTCTTGTAACACAATCTCCACTGTGCAAAAATGAGCAGTCTAGGAAGTAGTTGTTTTGTGCCTTATGTGCCTTTGAAAACCTCATCCAAATCCTGCAGTTCCACTGCTGCAGCTGTTGACGAAATAGCCTCTCCTTTCCTGTGGCTCGTCAATGTGTTTTGTGGATTTTGTCCCCATTTTGTGCAGTTCTGGGAAGGATTGTGGAGTAGTGACTGCTAGCCAGTCAAAGATCTCCATTCTTGGCCACAAACCTGGAACACTGCCAGACAGTGCCATGGCAGCATGCTGCCTACATGAGCTTTCACATGGAAATGAGAACTGTAGGCTGACCCTTCTGTTTGGCCAGCTTCTCTTTACTGAATGTTTCTTCCCTTTTAGCTTCCCAGTTTGTTGTCATGGCCTTGCCTAAAAAAGCTGTATCCAGCTTCCTTTGAGGTTCAGCATCTGCTCAGACAGTACTGAAGGCAGGGTGATGTCTGAGCTCAAGCCCAGGTGGCATTTATGCTTCGCCCTCAGTGTCGAGGACCCATCCTGTCAAACTGTTACAAGTATGGCTTCTGCACTCCTGTATCTGAGCATCAGTAAAATGGAATACTTACTACAGATTTTACTTTAAAAGCTTGTTGCAGTTGCCTCTTTTTGTTCTTTCTTTCATAATTTATTACAGTACTAATCCACATGCAAAATCCTGTGTTGCTGGAAAGGCTGTGTAGTGTCTTGCTAGTTTTGGTCATCTGTGCTTCACATTGCTTAAACCTTTGTACATAAATACTGTGTCTGATGTTATCTGCTGTCAAGGCAGTTTTCTCTCATCTGTGGAATATCTTTGTATTTTTTCATACTTATTCACACAGCACTGCTTTCACTCAAGAGGTGCTCTGGAATGGTTGTGCATTTAGAAAAAAAAGTAAAAGCTCTTTGACATACTTATGTAAACGTTGGCAGATATATTTTAAAAATAAATATTGGATCAGTTCCTCTTTTATTTCCTTGTCAACGCTTGAGTTCAGTAGTTGGCCCTGGAAGAGCTGTGAATGGCTTAATTAACAGCCGCAGCAGAGCTCTGGGAGGCAGGTGTTTGGATTGTGTAGGAGTCTGCTGATAAGAGTCATTATTAGAGGGCAAACAAAATGCTTTGATCTATGCTATTGGCAGATAAGGATTTTTGGGTTCCTTTTTTTGCAACATCTTAAGAGTGTACAGAGAGGATCTGACATTTGTATGAAATTATTTGCAACTTTTTTCCCATGTCTTATTTTTTATTTTAGAAATAAAGTTGCTTCAGGTACAATTTTGATATGTTTTCTTTAAAATCAAACAAGAAACATAGCATGTATATGAGAGATCTAGTTAGATGATATGGGTGTAATAAGTACAATATTCTTCTTTTCCCTTCAGTTTATAAGACCTCTGGTCTTTGCAGGTTTTTTTTTTACATCACTGATCAAGTATTAATACCCTCTTCTTGTTGTAAAACTCCAAAGCCAAGGAAGGCATGATAGTATTTCCTAGACTTTCCTTTATTTGAATAAGGAAAACCCCATATTATCAGAGACTGCTTTGATCTAGCTTGCACAAGCTAGGTAAGTTCTCTTTTCAGGGAAATATGGGTAAGAAGGGAAGCTGCCCTGAAGTGTTGTGTGGGTTGCAGTAGGGTACTTTGTGAAATGCAGGAAATATTGCCAACTTACACATAGGTGTAGAGGTAATGAGCTTATTCTATCATGAATTAATGTATACGTACCCTGTATAGTTGTCAGTGTATTTATTGCATAAACTTAAATGTTATTGAGATGTTAAGTCTTAACACCTGTTTAATTAGTAATATTTTATTTTCTTCTTCCTTTTTAATAGAGATCCTCGACCAACCAACCAACGTGTCAACAAGCACGTAAATAATGATACCTATCTTCGGGTTCAAAACCTGACCATCTTGATCAGAAACATTAAGACTTACTATCAGGTGAGCTTTCTGCTCTCTGCTCATTGATCTGTGGTGACTGCTGTACTGTTTTAGCTAGTGCAGGGGCTGGGGGCTCAAAGAAGCTTGCTGCAGGTGATGCCTTAGGTTTTAACTTCTATATTTTTCAAATTCTGTACTGCTTAGTGTCTAACTCTGAAGCTTCTTGTAGCCTGTTAATTTCTGCTCCCTTGTGCTAGGTAGACATAACAAAGTCTATCCGGGCCTGCTCTTCAAGGACACCCAGACTGTCCTAGGCCCAAAAAGTATAAACCAAAAGCCTTTGAGAGGGGGGCAAGCTGAGGGGAATTACATCATCAAACTGAAGCTTTAATTGGAGAATTAACTCTGATATGCAAAACCTATAAAAGTGTGAAGAACTCGTGACCTGTCGTCCATCTTGGGGTCTATCTTGGCAGTAGCCTCTGGCTCCCCAGCGGGTACCTTTGAAGGCCCTTCAAATAAATACCTACCTTATTCCCTTATTCCTGTCTAGTCTCTGTTTCTGGGAGGCCTCTCAAGGCATCACAGGAAATGGAGGGGAAACTGTGCTTGTGTAAAAGTACTTCCAGCCATGCTTTCTCTTCTGAAAATGACGATATGGTTATCTTCTCTATCTATTCCTCATGGCCAGAGGCTGCTTCCTTGCCTTCCTCTTTTTTTTAAAGAAGTTTTTGTGCTCAAAGACTGTCATAGCATTTGGAGATGCATATACTAAAAGGGCTGTTTTGTGGTAGGATTGTGTATGTGAAGGGGTTTGCTGAAATGGAAGTAGTGTTTCTAGACAGAAGACTTTTTAAAACAGGAAACCTTTTCTTAAAGGGGCTGCTAGAAAATAATATCTTGATGAAGAAGTGTTTTTAACACTAGAATATAAACCTTAAATTGATAGGAAAAGTAAATCTGTGCTTAGCTTGAAGGTAGACTTCTTACACTCTGTACTTTGGTGTTCAAGTAGTTGTTTGTTCAGAACTCCTCTTAAGAGAGCGAAGTGCGGGAATGACTGCAGAGTCTCACAGTGCACTTGTTGGGTGTCTTTCTTGAACTGTCAGTGTTCCTGTACTGTCACAGTGCTCCCCTAAAACCAGGGTGGTGACAGCTGAGTGCTTTTGCAGAGTTACAAGCAGTTGGCTGCTGCTGGAGAGCCACAGCACAAGTTCAGTTACTCTAAATAGAATTTCTGTATGCACACTGTTATGTATATTTGGACTTCATAGTGAGAAGGTAACTGTTCTGCTGTTACCTTCTACACATCTTTTGCCAGATTTGAATGCTGTGCAGTGTAAACCAAGCTGAAACCACTTAGGATTGTTAAAATGCTTCTCTGTGTGTCTCAGTCATATAACGAACAAGCAAACTAAACTATCGGAGTTGATGTCAGTGTGTTTACCCTGGACACTTCATCTTTTTTGTATATACAGAGGAGACTGTGTATCGGTTTTGTCTTCAAAATACAGAAGAGATGTAGAGTAGTGCCTTTTCGTGCCATTCTCTTCCAAAGCTTGCCTACACTGCTTTTCCAGATTGCCACAACTCTGCTCCTGGACTTGCTTAGGAAAGCCTGAAAGACAGGCACTTGTGGAAAATGACAAAACCAGATGGGGCATATGAGTCATCTGTGCAAGTTCCAGCAGCCTGCTAGGAAAATGAAGTAACTTAGGTTTGAGATGATGGTGTAGGGGAGGATATCATGTGTTTCTGAGGATAACTGATCTGTGTCTCTTGTTGAGATCTGGAGATGCTGATGCAATGTGATGTCATTCCTGAGACTTGTGATTTCTAAGGGGAAATTCCATTTGGTCATAACTAGAGGTTGAAGTTTGGGGGTTAGTGGGTTGGTTTTTTGTTTTGTCTTGTTGTTGCTGTTTCTGTTACTCAGTAAATAGTTTAAATGTATATGGAGTCTATGAGAGAGACTAGTCTTAACCTTCCTTCTCCTTGCCCCCTCAAGATTTAATGTCTGAGAGTCTGGTTCTTCATGTGCTGAAACTTTGATTCACGTGCCTTTTTTTCTTTTCTTGAAGCTGATACTCTGACCTCTTTTAAAAGTACCTGGAGAGAGCTCAGGGTCAGGAAAAAAGAAAAGTGATTCAGAGTCATGTGTTATGTTACTTGTTGACCTAGCTGTTGAGCTAATCCAATAAAGCTAGCAACAACTAAAATAGGTTAAGACACAGAATTTTCAATGGGCAACAGTAGCTGAGGCTTGCAGTAGCAGCTGTAACAGTCATGTTCCCATTTGTAGTCCAGAAGTTAAGTACTATGAATCTTGCTGCCTGAGGACAACATATATACTGTATGTAAACAAAGTAGTCATGAGAGCTTATCACTCTTTGCATTTGGTCCTGAAAATGTAATTACAACAAAGTTTAAAATAAAATAACTTTTTTTTGATGATAATAACGTTATATAAGAAACTTATTTTTCCTTGACACAATCATATCTTCAGGGCAAATCCAAGGTCTTGTTGCTAATCTGAGATTCCCTTTGATGTGGTGTGTGCAGCCTTCAACTTCCCATAGTCTGGGGGTAGTTGAGGCCATCTATGCTGTAACTGATCTCTGTGTGAGATTGATGCCAAGTATAGTGTTGCATCTGTACTCGTGTCTCTGTTAGATGTTTGGAGGTTTTCTTGTCATTAGGATATGATTTAAGTAGGTTTTACTAGGATTTTTTTTAACATGCAACCAAATAGATGCTTTGGAATATTAAATATTATTAATAATTAAATATTGTTAGGCTGCTTCTCCTGAATATTAGGAATGTTTTTAAGTAGGCTGAAGTTGTGGGCATTGTTTGATGAAGTAGTATTAATACATTAGCCTAAGTTAAAGTGAGGGTAGTGTCTTACTGACTGAAAACGTGTCTGTGGGGACTGTGAGGGATAAGTTCCTGACAAACAATAGGAACACAAATTTTCTGCTTCCTCAAGAGAAACAAAAACTCCTAAAAACACAATACTGGCCTTGACATCTTACATTCCTTTTTGCTTCATGGACTAAAGTCAAGTTTACGGCATAATTGCTGAATTTGGTAGACCAGGTCATCTAGAATGAAGTAGTATTTTCATCATTGTTTTTCAAAGGACATTGGTAGGTATGCAATAATATTTGTCCTTCTTTGTACTGGGCAGGAGCAATCAAGAATATGACATAAATACATGGTACTGTAAACAGTATCTGAGGAAGGTGACGTAAGTGCCTACTAAATTTAATGCTGATATTCAGAAGGTAGCTGAGATTTTGGATCATGTAATTGTCTAGTCTTTCTGTATCTAATATCAGATTTCTAGTATATCTGTATAGCTGATCTCCATTAAAGCAAAATTCTCGTTAATAGAGATAATACTTCAGAAAACATGGACGGGTCTGATCCAGAAGCACAGTTCCAAGTATTAGTGTTGGCACTTTACTGATCTCATAAGCTGAGGGTTTCTGCTGGAAATAAGTATGAACAAGACAGGTTATTGGTGGAATTTGGGTTTGATTTAAGCTTTAAAGATCAACCCCTAGATGTGCTTCACCAGACATAACTTGGGAGGGGTACGTGCAATGAAGAGGCTTTTTTTCCATTTGAATAACCTCTCTCTTTTAGAAATTTGCCAACTGAATTTGTTCATTCGCAATTTTCTGAAGAGTTGCCATCTTGCAACTTTCAGCTGCATGAGACTTCATTGCTGGTGGCTGCTGAGAAAAACTGTCACGACTCTTAAAACAGACGATGACATTGGTTGCTGCAGGCTTTGGTGGTTTTTATTTGTTGGCTACCAGTGGTACCATGCAATGTCTTTGCATTTCCCACTCTCTCAACAGTTGTACCTTTGCAGGTTTTTATTGACTTGAGAGGCCCCTCTTTTGAAACTGAGCATATGACTCATTTTGCTGTGGGATTTTATGAGCATTCAAGATAATGTAATTAATTGCATTTAATAATGGTTATGCTACTGGTTCACTGGAGAAATGGCTGATCATAAAACTTCTGGAATTGGTGCCATATCTTGGAAAAGGCTGAACACAGCACAAAGTTTTCTTTCCTCATAGTGTGAATTTTATATGACTGTTCTTGCTCTGACTGAATTCCAATGCCTGGCTGTCTTTAAACTGAAAGAAGATGGAAGGAGAAAGCTAGAAAATCTGAAGGGTATTAGCCTCTCCCTTTGCTGTATTGTACAGAATATATAATCCTGTAATTCCATGTAAGTTCAGCTGTCCTGATATCTGCAATGCTTGGATAATATGCTCATACCTGTAGAGTTTTGGAAGAAGCCTAAGGTGGGCTGCCAGGGGAAGCTTGAACTGGCTTTATTGTGCTTCCTCTGCTCATGTGTCAGTCTTTGGGCTTAAATGTTTTTTCTAAGGAACTAAAAATCACTTTGATACCAAAAAAAAAGGAGTTTTGTGAAAAGGTCTGTTTTGATAACAGGTAGTTTCCTAACCTTCAAAACTGTCAGCAATCACTCCAGCAGTATATACTGCACTCTCAAGCAAAAATTCCTAGCATTTACATGAAAAACTTGAATCTGACAGAAGAAAAGAATGTGATCATCCCTTGGCTAGGCCTGGATGGGTATTATGGTCACATCTGGAGTATGCAGATGAGAAGTGCTGTTGGAGGAAATGCTACAGTGTGGTCACAGCTGTATTTTTGTTGTGTCTACTCCCTGCAGTTGTGGCCACTAAATACCTAGCAGATTGCCTTGCGTTTCTTAAAAGTTGGAAATGTCTCTTAATTAAAAAAAAGAGTTGTACTGAGCCACAATTCTGAAAAGAGTTGTGACTGTGGGGCATGTGCAACTTCAATGAGAAACTCGTAATAACCCTTAGTGTTCTTATTAAAAGGAGAGGAGGGGTGGGTGAAGAGGAAGCAATTCACTGAATTTTTAGGGATACTTTATCACCACAAATCCTACTGTCCCCACCTAAATCACTTAGCTGGGTCCAGAGATCATGGAGGGCAAGGATGCCTTAATTTTAGGGCATATTTCTTCAGACCCATGTCTTCCTTTTACTTCTCTGCTCTGTACTTGCGTAAAACAAGTACAAGCTGCAGAGTTTTTATCAAGCGCATTAAAGGGTATTAGCTGCCTGTGAGCTGCTGAGGCTGTTTCTAACCTATGGAATAGAGATGAGTTTGTGTTCAGGCTGAGGCAAATGCTGTTTTTCCCTGTGGATCAGTGAAGGTCTTGCAATACCAGTAGCTTCCAAATCAGTAAACAGCTCCCACTTCTGTAGTTGAAGCATTGAGTCAGGTTTAGAGCTCTTAACTGAACTGCAAAGAGCAATTCAAACTTGGAGCTCCAGATTTGGGCACAGCTTAGGGACCGGCAACTGTATTCATGCTATAAATAAAGTTCTGGAAGTAGCAGTGTCCTCTTGTGTGAAGGCTACTTCCAGTGGGCTAGTAATCTAGTCCTTAGCAAAGTAAACACCAAAATGCTAGAAATGCACACACCCTGAAGTCAAAAAAGTATTGTTCTGTTCTTAGGGGGGAAAGTTTGTACTCCCAATGGCCTACTGAAATTAGGTAAAACTAAACTTTTTTGCTAGCTTTGTGAGCTTGATGTGTTAAGCTACGCTGTGCCTGAGTGACTGCTTTCCTTTGACTCCTGTTCCCTAGGGAACAGTTTTGGCTTAGGTCCAACCTTTCTTCATCTTGAGCTTTAAATTCCAAAATTATTAACTGAGGGTGTCAGCTTTCTCATGAGCAAGGTATCCGAAGCTTCAACAGACACTCTTTTTAATTCAAATGCTTTACTGATCTCATGCACTCCTGAGTGCAGCTCTCTCCCTTTTCTGTACAGTTGAGTGGGCTGTATTCATAGAGCCTCCCAAATTTTCTGCTTTGGCAGTTGTACTGTTGCACCTACCAGAGGTAGTGTGCATGTTCTTGTGGCGTGAAGTTACAGCTGCACAAAGCAACAACAGTGAGCAGCCATGAAGCCTCTCTGTCTTTTTCACAAGTCTACAAGAAATAAACAAACTCTTAGGACAAATAAGTTATTTGTAAGGTACTGTTGTAGGGATGGGCTGTGTTTCAGTAAGGCAGTGGGCCTTTCAGGACTCGAGATTCTGCCACTGGCACAACCTGGAGTAGAACCTTATTAGCTGTGTGTTTGCTTCCGCCTCTATTCTTCGTTTGACTTCTAGTTAGTTTAAACTTGCTACAGGCACAGACTGTCTATATGTATTTATGCAGTACTTAGCTTAATGAGGCCTTCTTGGTTCTGCAGTGACAAAAATATTTTGAGTTAGGCTTTCTCTTCTGCAGGAGCACGATCATGAGACATGAAGGTTGTATGTAAGACTGGTATTGTCCACAGTGAATTGTGAGGACATTCACTTATTGTAGTGGTGGGTGCAGGGCAAGGGGATGACTGACCTTGGTGCGGCCATTCTGGGAAATGCTGAACCAGTGATGTTAGTCTTTGATCTAGTTCTTCAGCTGAAAAAGAGTACCACTCTGCTGCAGTGGAACAAACATAAGAATAACAAAAATCATGATCATTTTGTATGTTATCAGGTATTTCAGTTATCAGGTCCTGTTATCAGGTATTTCAGTGGGAAAGAGACAGGTGACTCATCACTAGCAGCCAGACTATCTGATGCTTTGTTAGTGAAAATTGTCTTGGTCATTTCCAGAAGAACTAAACAAACATTTCTGCTTCAGAGTTGAAATAAGTTTCTGCAGAGGTCAGTTTTCAAAGTGTTCCCAGGTTGGTGAGAGGTACCTATTCCAGGTTGGACACCTGATTGAGACTACTGGTTGTGACTCTAGGATGCATTTTGGCTGATAGATTGAATTTTATCTGGAAGTTTAAGGGAGGACTCATTTTAGAGACATGGTTTTTTCCCTTGAGGCTCTATGTGCATTTTAATGCAGAATGAAATAGTGACCTCAAACAGATGGAAGAGAATGGGCTGACTTTTAAACTACTTTTTTCCTGGAGCTAGAATATGGGAAAGGGCAGAGTAGCCTGACATATGTCTGCAGTCTTGTCTTTGTTTTGCTTAATAGGCTTGAGGGATGTGAATATATTGTGCAGACAAATGAAGAAACTGAGCCAAGGAAAGAGAGGAGCAGTGGCCTAAAATAGGCAAATGGAGGTGACCTGTAAAATTTTACAGTATGGAATAGCTGTTTGGTTCCCACACAGAAGCATTTACTTAACCTCTGACATGTTAATCGAGAGCAATTCTTGGGATGTCTGAACTGCAGAACGCATCCACAGTGTCCTTTATATGGCTTTAAAAAGACTAATGTGAGAGTGTGTGTGACTTTCCTTAAGGAAAGCCAAGGCCTAGTGTTAATCTCCTTGACTGTTGCTGTGATTACCAGTGCTAAAGCCACAGAGTATTTCAGTCCTCTACTTCATATGTATTTTTGGATATTAGGTTTGAGATGTAAGTCACTGTTCAGACAGCCATGTTCAGTCCTGCTGCCTCAATTTTGGGCAAATGTCCTATTTTTGTCAGCTGAAATTTTGTGAAGGAGGGAATTAAGTTTTATAGAGCCTACCAATTTTGGGTAAGTTAGAAAACAGCCTGCATGCCACTTACAGCTGAATATAGAGTTGAGGTTTATTTTTTGCTAAAAGATAATAAAAAATGAAAGCTAAAGATCGCTTTGTTGCCTGTGTTTCTGTAATGAATTCCATGTCATTTAGTACTTTTCATTCAAAAGTCTTTAAAGAGAGAAGATGAATTCCACAAATGTATAAAGTCTGATTGCCAAACAGTCCCCTAATTGCATACCAATTCCCAAAGCGAATAACTTCTGCTTTTTAATGGCAGGTAGTAAAGGAAAGTGATTTATATTCTTATTTTAAAGGCATGTTCTGCCTGTGAAAGTGTTACTTAATCCAGTGTCACTTTTATTGAGGTTATTGTCACATTCTGTATTGTGACAGACAGGGTTCAGTCCACAGTCTTGCTTTCACACAGCTCTGACTCTGGATTAAGGTTTGGTGCTCAGGCTTGTTCCTGTCAGTTCGAGGCAGTGATCTGAGGCCCTGTGGTGTGGAGCAAGCAAAGGTGTCTCTTTGTGCCTGTAACTCAGCTGGCCTTGGCTTTCCACTCAACAGCATCCTAGTTCAGCTTGTGATACAAAGCTCTGTAATGAACTTTCACCTTTTTAATGGCTTATTAGACCCATAAGGAATTCTTCCACAGGGTATTTTCATCTGAGACAGGTATTTGAGATGTCTCTTAAAGCAGTGCTTCTGTCCTTCTGAAGGAGTATCAGGTTTCAGAAATGTGTGGAAGATCTTGGATCTAACGCAGAGTTTTATTTACTTCTGAAAACTTTCGTGGTTTGTGTTGTAAAGGTGCGCTTGAGTTTGAGATGACCTCCAGTACTTTGGCAAATGTAAGTGCTCTTGGGCCCAGAAATAGGTGTGAAGGTTGTGGGGACACCTACCCTGGTTAAGAGTGGTGGGATTTACCCTGCTGAGCAGGTTGCTGGACCTGAGAAAGTCATGGACCTGGGGACAGGAGGGAATTTCAGTGTGCTAATTTCTTTGCTGAAGACAACTCACAGGAAAGGGTATATTTCCTACTTTACATGGTGTACGGACTTTGCACCAATGCAAATTAAGGAAGGCACCTGCTCATGAGTGCATAGAAATTGTAATGCTATCATTTCCGGATGCGTACATGCATCTCCCATTTGCACGCGTTGGTTTTTGAAGAGAAGGATTTATAAAATGAGCAAACTCTAAGGCGCAAATAAAGCAGCAAATTAAAGTGTGTGCACATTGTACTTTGAGTGAGCAGAGTGACTTTTTGAAATAGCTGTTTAGATGGGCTGTTTGAATATAAGCTGTGTGTGAGATTAAGAGATGGAGTTGAAGGGGAGTCAAGTGTTTAAATTCTGCTGGGTCCTCATATGGCCAGTAAAAGTGCCTAAATAAAAATCAGCTCAGCAGACAGAAATGGCCCCTGTGGAGCTGCTACTGTCTGTTCTCTTTCACAATTAGCATTATTAAAAGTCTCTAGATGTTTGTTTAATTTGTTTTTTAGACTTAGAATGACATCAGTTGTGTGCGTTAGGTGATCAAGATAATAGTGACAGACATCTGCTCCTTTGGGGGCTGGGAGGAAAGACTTGTCTTTGCACAAAGGAAGAATATTGTATGAATGCCATTTAATCATTTTCACAGGACAGGAAGATACTTATTTAGTGGGTAATTAATATTTTTAAACTACAGTAGGTGATGCTCTTTCTCTAAAAAAGTCACCTTTATTTACCTTACATTAAAGAACTGACTTCAAAAACATCTAAGTTGTTTGCTGTATGTTTAAGAACCAAAAGAAGCTAAGTTCCCTGTGGAACCTTAGAGTTCTTGTGTGTCTTGGGTTTTTTTCTTCTTTTTTTAATGGTGCTCCTATCCGTATTATATCCACTGGAAACGTATTTGCAAGGGAGTGGAGCATCAAATTTGTATCGCAGAAAGACCTGTTAGATGTGCAGTGTATTTTATAGGAGGGGACGTTGGCACTGAGTTTAATGCCTGGTTCATTTTGGAGCAGCTGTGTTACAGTAAAGCTGAATGACTGGGGACCCAAGGGAGGCATGAGCATTTACTGGTAGAAATTGCAAGGAGCTGAATTTCTTTTAATTTTTTTTATACTATAGGCAGAACTACCAAGTATGTTAAAATACTCATTTGTCAGGATGAAGTTTCTGAAGAAACAGCATCAGTCCCAAGAAGCAGTTATTCTAAAAGTAAAATACATTTCACTTAAAAAAAACCCCCCAAAACTAACCAAGCATAAAAAAAGATGAAAAAAGATGAAAAAATCCCAATCAAAACCAACCAACCAAAAACCAACAACAAAAAAATCCAACAAAAACTGCAGTCACCAAAAAACCCCTACAGCCAAAACCCTTCTCATTTGACTAGGAACCTGTTTGAGTTGCTTGGAGTCTCTCAAGACTGTGTAGTTACTTCAAAGCAAAACAACAATTCATCTACAAGGAGTTGCCCCTTTAAGGGGTAATAAATGTCTCAAGGTCACTTCTTCAATGTTGATATTTTAAAAAGTGAAAGAAAACCCCCAACAACCAAACAAAAAAAACCCCACTCTCTCTTTTCCTGAATATGCAAAAGTATCAGTATTGAAAGCTTTCTCTTTGTTTTCAGAGTTTGTGGCAAATGCTTATCTGAACAGCATGTGGATGTATCTTTACAGTTTTACATGCAGAAGGAATGATTCTGTAGTAGAAGACCACAAAAGCTGCCATTATTAGAAGCCTTGCTTACACTTCAGTGCTCTGGCACTTAATCTAGCTCCCAGCATCCAGTCATGCAGAAGAAACTAAACCAGAGTGCTCTAATTCTCAAACTTGGTTGAGTTGTCTCACATTTCTTCCAGTATGCATTTCCTTTGTAGCCTGAGCCAAAGTCTTGATTAGAGAGGTGATTTTCATCCCCCCTTTTTCACTTAGCCCATTCTCTTCTTATAAATTGCTAGGTCCAAATTCTGTGCAATTGAGGGATTCAGATTTCAAATAATTTGTTTTTGCTTGAAGACTTGTCTTCCCTTAGACACAGCTGCAGTTTGGCCTTTTGTTTCCTAAAGCATTTCAGTTAACTTGCAATTGTCCTTCCTTTGTATGGCATAGGATCTGATTTTAAGTGACACTGACTTGATAGAGGTGCTGAGCATCTTGCATAGCAGGGTCTTCAAACAGTTTTGGTTTGATACCCTTGGATATTGTGAGACCAGAGCTTTCTGCCAGACCATGATTTGTTTTGGTTCTTCTTGACATATTGCTAGCATATTGCAGCTTTTACCAGTGTCAAGGTATGTATCACACTTTATCAGTGCTTAGAGGTTTTGCAGTGCTTATGGCAGCCGCTTTTAGTATCTGCAGAAGATACACTGGCTTGCTTTCCCAGTCTTGAGCTTAGCAGGACACCTGGTTTTGGAGGCTTTGAGTCCTCTGCCAAACCTGCTGTAAGAGAGACACTCTCAGATGAGAGAGCTGAGTTGGCATGAGAGAGTAAAAAGCAGTTGTTTTTATGACACGGTAAACTGCTGTGCTCTTCTAGCACACAGATTTTGCAGTCAGGCTTGTACTGTCACCCATTTATAAAGGACAGCTCATTTAAAGCTTCTTTTCAGTATGCTTTTAAACAAGTAGAAATACACTTATAGCCAAGTAGATATAGTGTTATTACCAGTAACTCTTGAGACTCTAAAGGAATAATCTTAAATACCAAATACATTTAAAAAACCCCAACTTCAACAACAAAAAAAAAACCCAAACCCACAAGCCACTTTGATCTTACTGATACTCATGCAAGTCTCTCCCTTCAGGTTGTATTAATCTTAATTCCCCTAAATGTTTTGTAAGTTAAGAAAGCTAATGGTGAAGAGTGATTTATTTTTAGTTGGTTAAATGCCATTGAATGCTGCTTAAAACACAAACAAGTTCCTGATTAGCTGTTTTTGCTGTAATAGGTAGCATATAATTCCCAGCTTAAAACTTTAGCAGTAACTCAAATAAAATACTTCAGCTGCTTCTGCCAACTATATTTAATATGCAAAGGAGATGACAAGCAGATTGGCTTTCAGCACGTTTGTTTTAAATAAGCTTTTCTATGTGTGATACTTTTGAATCAGTGAATCTGGGATTTTAAAGCAGCTGTCTGACCAGCGTGCCAAAGGAGGTTATCAGGTCAACACTAGATTTAAGTCATTGTAGTTGTGGGGGTTTTCTGTGTGGGTTTTTTTTTTTTTTTTTTTTTTTTTTTTTTTGGGGTGGGGGGAGTTGTTTTTCCTGGGTAATCTGTAGCCAACTGCCATAATCACTATCTCCCACTCCATAGAGAGTATGCATCACAAGAAAAAAGACACTGTCATCAAGTGATGACAGGTGATGTAAAATCAGGGTTAATATCAGTTAGATGCTGTGTGCTCCCATGGTTCACCCTCTGCCATGGTGCCCACCCCCAGGTTTGTTCCTTTTCTTGCATCGATCACTGGACAGGCTAATTTGGAGGCAATGACCTGCCCTGCCCTTTCCCAAGGGGGTGCTCCAGGTTACCACCTGACTACATCAGCATCACCAAGACCCTTCGAGTCATAGCAAGAAGAAGATGAGGACCTTGGCCAGCATGGGCTCCAAGTATTCACCAGCTACACAGGGAAAGGAAACAAACTGGATGGACCCACTTGAGGGCATTCCCTGTCCAGGAGGAACCGCAGCAGACAGACCACCAGCCCAAAGAAGCCCCTCCTCTAGAGACCTTGCTTGAATGGAAAGAGGAGGTGCTCTGCTACAGTTTCATCTTTTAAAGAGAAGCAGGGACTGAGTCATTGAAATCTTATCTACGTCGTGCTCGTTCGCTTGAGCTCTTGTAGCCTCTTCTCCCACCCAAACTACCTCAAGAGAGAGCTGGGACTGGAGCAGCTGTGGGAGCCCCTGGCCACAGCATACAAAGCCCACTTGTTATCAGCACTGTCATATGCCTCTCGTGTGGGTTTTTTTTTTTTTTTTTTGTTTGTTTGTTTGTTTGTTTTTGTTCTGTGTGGGGTGTTTGTTTGGATTGTTTTTAATATATAGTGTTGCAGTTTGAGAGGTTTGTGTAACTGGTAAAGAGGTGCTGAAAGATACATCTGCCTAAGCAGAGAAGAGGCTGGGAAATACTCAGTCCTTGTGTTTTTTATCCCCAAAACAAAGCCATATTAAAAATAAAATCTCACACACACACACAAACTCCTCTCCCCACCACCCACCCCACCACCCATAAATCTGTATCAAAGACTAGATTTCTGAGCCATAGGTTTCATTGCATTTGTGTGTGTAGTTTTTGGAGTGGTGGTTGGTTTTTAGTTCTTTTCTTAAGAAAGAGTAAATTCACTCTGCAGGTATATGCTGTGACCTTGTGGTTGTTTCCCTATTTATCCTCTTTGTCTGGTGCCTATGATGGGGAGTGTTTGACTGCCAGAGTGTTCTTTTGTTGGGGTGTGTACAACCATTGTCTTTTCTTCACTGGGATGATAAAGAATGGGTCTTACCTAACACAGTACCAAAAAATTGTGAAAGGGACAAGTGTACAAGTCTGGAGATACATACCTGGAACTCCTTTCTCACCATGCAGATTTCTTGTACTGTCAAGTTAGTTAAAGAGTTACAATGAAGGGTGCTTGAGTGCAAAGAAAGAGATTAAACTGCAAAAATGTACGGCTTAGTATTTCATACTGGTCAGTTCAGATATGTTTTTGACGTGTTTGATGTAACACTTGTTTAATATTTCAAACATCTGTTTGATTCTACAGCAACAAAAATTACATGAGTACATAGGATGGATTTTTAAACTATTTTTATGCACTGTGATAATTTTAATTGTTGTCTTACTCCACTTTCAACTAGGACTAAGGGGTTTTTTTTAAAAGTGCTTCTTCCCCTTTCCTACCTTCTTAGCCATCAGATGAAAAGTTTAACGTGCCCCAAATGAAAGATTTCAGGTCACTTGTAAGAAAAGAGGTAGTTTCACAAAACGAGAAAAAGTGGTATCAAAGTACATCTGTGTGACTTACATGAGATAGGTTAAGAACATGAAATAAAATAAATTGAACAGCTGTCAGAGAAAAAGAGTATGAAAGCCCTGACCCCAGAATACCTGCACTCCAGATGCTGGTAGATTTACCTGGGAGAAGGGGAAAGTCTGAAATATGATCCCATTTGCTGGACTTGTGGCAGCTATGGCACCAACAACTCTGAAATCTTTGGTTTATTGCTAGGTAGATCTGCTGGTGTTGATGGCAACTTTGACTTCCTTAAAGCATGAATCTATACAAACTGAAATGTGCAGCTTCTCAAATGCCCAACCCTTGCAGCACAAGCCTTCTGTCAGATGAGTGCCAGGTTCTAAGGACTGGTTTTCTGTCTGTTGGGTGTGTTGTGACTGTGGTGGGCAGAAAGCCTTTCCAGGTGGGCTCATGTGGATAGTGCACAAGAGCTCAGGCAGCAGGGACTGTGCCTGGAAGCAGGGACCCCTGGTGAGGTACAGGGAGCTCAGTTTGTGTGTGCCCTTGGAGTGCAGACACCCATCTGCCTGGAGAGACTGGAGCTTTGCAATCTTGAAATACAAAAGGAAGCTCCCATTGGATAGACTTTTCTCCCCCCAAGTACAATGGCTGAGAACTGCAGCCATGGGCAGCTGCTTCAACAAGGCAGCTCCTCCCCACATACACTCATGAGCCTCTGGGTTTATTTATCTCAGAGTAATCTGTCCTGTTGGTATCTAGCTGGCTGGCATAAGGCATGTCTTTTAATTACTCCCGTATGTACGTGAAGAAGCATTCAAGTGTCATGATGGAAGTGCAGTGCTTTTTGCTTGGTGTTCCAAGAAGTCTCCTAGAAGGGTATTCTGGTCTCCTTTTGCTAGTCTTAAATTAGGAAAGGATTTTAAAGGATTGTTACATTTTTGTAAGCTGGGATGCAAATCTTAAGGTATTAGGGAAGCTGTGTGTTCATAAAAAGGATGAATTTGGCTTAACTGAGATCAGCTCACTGCACTTACTAGGGGGAGAGAGAGGTTTTTGCACTGTTAGTCAGTTTAAGCACTCCCAGTTTGTTTAATCATCATTCCCTCTGTGTGATACAGGCCCTTTTGAGTTCCACATGTTTGGCACACACTGCTGCTGTATCACAGAAATTATGAATGGAGTGAACTGGTTTGCTGGCACTTGGGAAGTCATTGAAGTTTGTGCTTAACAGAACAACCATACTGAGTAATGTAATGCAATATTAAATACACAGCAGCCTAAAGTAATTTCTGTTTGCAGAGTGGGGACAAGCCTTTTTTGTTTATTTTTTTAGTGTATCATCAAAACAACTATTAAAAGGGAAAAATAGTATTTTTTAAAAATTATTGTCCTTCCAAGGAACCAGCTAGAAGAGAGTAGAGCTTAACTACTACTACCTCTCACCTTTTTAATGACAAGTCATTAATTTTTCTTTGCTATTCAGAGCAAGTCTGTTCCAGTTCCCAAGACATATGCTGTATGCCCTTGAGGAGTAAAGCAATTAAGAATTACAAGGAGTATTACGCATTGCAGAAATAAGCAACCTGCTGAAATAGTAACCTGCCATGTGTTCCTAAGTCTCTCTGTATGAATCAGGGCTCTAAAGTGGTGACTGATACATGAAGAATATGTCATCTTTGAGATTAACAAGAAAGCTGCACTTGAGAGGAGGAACACATTTATTTTCATGTTCTGTAACACTGACCTTCCTTCATGCAAGAAGGTTCAGGCTTGAGTAGCTGCTTAAACTGCTGCCTCAGTCCTTAGGATAATATTGCTCTTCTGCTGAGACAAAGCAGGATACAGGTTTAGCTGAATGTACTTCATTACACTGTAGCTCTAATACCACAAACTCTCATTTCCTGAGTGTATTAACTGCCTGGGATTCTTTCTGAGACTTCCTCCATTGCAGAAATAGGCCATTTAAACTAGTCTTGCTTTCTTGGGTAACTGGCCTCTAATAATTTCTCTAGCTTTCTCTCAGTTGGATAAGTAACCCTGGTTCTTATGATGTTTTAATACCCTGTGGTGTAGCAGTACCTCCTGGTATGGAGTAGTGTCTCATTCTTGACCACTGGATTTTATGCAGACTGGTTTGGGAAGAGCTTGGGAACGCAATAATTCACTTTGAAGAACTGCTGTGGATCTGTGTTTCATGTCTGTCTGGACTCAGGAATTCAAACATTGTCTTCTGTGTTAACCACTGGACTGCTGTCTTCCTCAATTATATATATGTGAAGAGCAGAACACTTGATGAGGCAGATATACTGGATACACATCAAAGTTTATTAAAACACACATCAACATTTAATAAAAAAGTTGCCTAGTGAAAAAAGTTAGTGTTAATTAAAGAATCTGTGAGTACTAAGAGTTTAGAATTTAAAGTTCATGTTACTTGGCTGCCAAATCTTACAAAAATAAACTCTATGAGAGGTCCAAAGAGCAAGAACTTACACATCTCACTCTATATAACTGAGGTATTTTTAATCCGTAAGGAGGAGTGGTGTGTTACAAAGTAGTGGAAACCACTTTGCATTGTGTGCATTCATAAAGAGGTGCTCATTAAAAATGCGTTTTTAGTGACCACCTGTTATTTGTTTAATTTGGTGCTTTACTACAGCGCTGTATTATTTTTATCATCCTTCTTTTCCAAAGCACATTATTCATCACTTTGAACCATATGGCCAGAAATATATTCTGAACATCTGATTTCTGTGCTGGCCATTCCCTGAGGAAAAACCCTTGTGTCCATGTTTATGACCGACCAGCAAAGCTTTTTGTGCCATCTTTTCATGAACATTTCTTACCTTCTGCATACCAAAGATGCAATTAGGAGATTCACAGCTGTGGTGCTACAAGGCAACAAGGGAGTTGCACTTGATTAGGCAGAAAAGGCCTCTTTGCTCAAATTCATAAATAAAAAGCAAGTATTATGGGAACAGGGGAGAGCTCTCTGCATGTCCTGTGTCCTCTACCTATCTATCACTTTCCTTTGCTCTTTCCTTGCCTGGAGTGATACCCAGGGGTCTCCCCCGGCAAAATTTCACAGAAGCTTGTAAGAGTTTGATTCCTCTGGATTAGGCTCATAAAAATGAGTATGAAAGATGCCTGTGGAGTTGTTATAATTAATTTTCCTTGTCTACTCCAAATCTTCTGTAATGTACAAGCATAACTGGGGATAAAGAACCCCATTAAATGTGCTGCAGCCCTGCATTTCAGCACTCTGGCTTTATTGACTGAGTATATCTCCCCCGTTTGGAGATAAGATGTTGGCATGGTGCTGTCTCCCACTTATCTTTTGTGATAGCAGTGTGTCTGGTAATGCTTGCATGAGTTGTACACTCTGTTCAGAGTGTGTGTACAGTGTACTACAGTGCATTTTCCCTTTAATGGGGGGCAAGGGAATGAATAGATGGCAAAGTATCCTTTTCCTTCAGTCTGGTGTGAAATCTTGTATTTAACATGACTAGTGGGCAGGTTTCATTCTTATTCTTCTGGCCTGTGCATGAATCAAAAACCTGCCATACAACCTGGTGTAATCAGCAGTTTGCTCACAGGAGGCCCTGAGTTTGAAACAGCAGGAGTTTTGCAGCTTGGAGCTGAATGGTGTTGGCAGAGCTGTTTGAAGAAGTTTGCTTAGTTCCTGTGTGCATTGTGCTGAGCCAATTTCAAAGGGGCTGTTGCCTCTACCTCGTGAGAATGACTTCTAGTCAAAATTCACAAGGAATCATGTATCTACTAGTCTGAAATACAGCAAATACTCTTTTTATTTTCAGTTTCAGTTGTGCCTGTTTTTGTATTGCTGGTTAGAAAGTAACATCAGTGGCTACAGATTTAGTCTGGGGGAGATTCTGGTCTTTACTACTGTGTGTTAATGTTTGATTTAGCAGATCTGCATATTTTCACTATCAAAAGAAACTGCTTCATTTGGAGGTTCAAACTAAAATGCCTTATTTTTGCACCCTATATTTACTGTGTATCTTAATGTTGTAGAAATAGAAACTTTGCCTTATGCTGAGATTTAGAGGAACAGTGGATTTGGGTACAGCTATTGAGGTGCCAGAGTACCTAGACTTGGGTTAAGGTACTGTGTTACAACTGGATTTTCTCTGATTATTTCCTCCAGGTAGTAAGCATCCATTTCTTCCTTTATAATTTGTGGGAGCTGCATGTTTTCTGAGCACTGTGAAGAAAAGTCATTAATTTTGGTGCCCAGCTTCAAAATGCAGGCTATTACTATAGGTTTGAAGAGCACAATTTGTTTTACCGTAACATTCTTCTGGTGAGCGACTGCGCCAGTTCCCATAGAGATCCAGTTTCTGATTGGCCATTCATCACTGAACTAATTCATGATACTTTGAGACAAACAGGTTTGTCAGAGTAATTCGATGCCTGTGCCAAAGTATGTTTAAACAATGATGCAGAGCCATTTTAATAAGTTACGTGAAAGGCTGCTACTAAACCGGAGTAAGATAGTCCTTACTCCAGCATTTAACAACATCATTGTCATTCCCGAGTTTGCAGTGGAGCTTGCATGGCTCCTTTTCATGTTTTACAGCGGAGCTCCTTGCCAAGATTTTGTGCTTTACTGAGGTGAAGGGTGTAAACACTGTCTCTGCAGATAAAATTTTGCTTGTGCTACATTGCTCTGATTGTAGTGTCCCTTAAAATTTCATGGGGGCTGCTTCTAGGAATCAGACTTCTTCTAGACCACCAAGGACGTTCAGCATGCTTTGAGTGCTGCTAGGCTTAGATCTGGTGCTCAGTAGATGCAACAACAGTATACACTTTTGTATAACCTGTGTCTTCTGAAGTACTAGTAGTCTTTATTTCTACAGAGCAACACAGCCCAGATGTGCTGGATGGGACGTGTTGCTGTTCTCTGCAGCCTGAGGCTTGAATTTCTGTTGCCTGGAGCAATTTTTCTAGGGATTTATCCTCCCCTCTGCTGCTTCCAGCTCATCATGGTTGCTTGGCTGTTGTTTTGTGATCTGGTTGATATGCAGCTCAAAGTCACTTGATACTTCATATTGGGTTTCCCTCCATTATGTTGCTTAAATAATAAACCTGAGCTCTGCTGATGGAGGTAAGAGATACTAGCTACAAGTGAGGCAGCTTGGAAATTGCTGAGAACCATACATGTCTTCTACCTTTGTGTGCCCTTCAAGGACACTGAAAATTAAGTAGTATGGTTGAAAAAATGACACCAGTAATAAAAAAGGGGGTTGGCACTATGCATAGTTCTGCTTTTTCTACCTATAGCCAAGGCAGCACCTTGTGTTTGGGGGCTCTTGCTGACTTTGAATCTTTTGTGACCATTTTTTAAGGTTTTCCTCGGTAAATACAAGGTCTTGAAAGTTGCTTTTTCCTTCAGCTATAAATGAGGCTTTTGTCTGAGCATATGATAGATGACATCCGCTTTCAGGAAAGCACGAAACATCACATCTTAGAAGGAAATGGTATTTTGTTGACATAAAAAAAATGTAGTGGTCAGGAGCCTTAAAACTGGCATAGTACTGTTAGAAGCTAATCTATCCTAAATGTTAATAATGACATAGTGACGCAGCTTCTGTCTCTCTCACAGATAGCATAAAGAAAGGATTTTCTAGGATGCAACAGTATCCTTCACATTTTTTCTCTTATCATGGGTATCCAGGGTATTGTAGGCATTGAGTGTGCTGTGACTACTGCTCAGTACTGATGAAGAGAAGTAAAAAGTGTGGAGAAAAGTCTTCTCTTAAAACATAGTAATTACTTAACTGAGTTTTCTGCATCAGAAGCTCACCATTGCTGCTTACCTCTGGGGAAGCCGTCTGCTAGGGTTGTCATGAAAGAACGCTTAAACTGAGCTCTGTGGTATGAGGCTGGTGGGAGAGCAAGAAGGGTAAAGTTCTGCTGAGTTAATTAATGTTAACAGTTATGAGTTATCTGCAAGATCCGCAGTAGATTACACAGATTGTATTAAGCAGGGCTAATCAGTCCTTTCAGATACTTAAAGGAGCTCTGTTAAGAGCTGGCAAGACTGAAAATTCTTCTTGAGAAAGTGTTTGCATGTGCAAGTATGCATATGTGTGTGAATGCATAGCCTGGATTGCCATTGATAAGTAAATTTTGCCTAGCAGCTACCACACAGGGATATTGGCTCTTTCCTGTCCTGTGTATAGGTGAAATTGTGGCAGCTGTTGGAAGGGACTTTTTCCTTTTATCTATTTTTGGTCATAACTCTCTTTCTGTGAAATATTTCCCCTGCTGTGCAGTAAGGAGATCTTTGTTATCCTGTGATATTAACTGCAATTTGAATTGTGGACTCAATGTGGCTCCATGGCTTTTCAGCATTAATTTTTAAGGGCTTTCTCTTGCATATCTGTGAAATAGAATGGTGTCTGGGGTTTGTAAGTGTCTAGAGGGTGAATTCATCATAAAGAAGAATTTGATGATTGCAGATGTAAAATCTTGATGTACCACAGCACCTTGTGTTAGGATTTTTCATATTCGTTCAAAATGCTTGTGCGTTCATTTTTTTAAAAAGGTGTTATAGCAACTATTTTTTGGTGTATATTCTCAGACTCAAAATAAGTTGGATAACTGAACTGACCCTGAAAGACTAACCTTAAATTTTATCAAGTATATGATGTATCACAGTTTTTCTTTCATCACTTCAGCACTTTTCAGTGTTGTGTGTTTAAGAAGCCACCTTGTTGCTGTGTGGTGTGGGGTAAGACTCCTGATGCTCTTGCTACTGAGCCATGGGGACTCCAAATGTGAGAATGTGGGGGATAGTTTTCCTTACAGAAAATCAGATGGGGTTTCCTGAAGGATTTTGCTTGTTACAGGTTTGAGCAGTTATAATGATCCCAGAGTAATAGGGGGGAGAAATAGCAGAAACACATACACACAAAACTCGGTATGTGTAGATGTATAGAGATACATAGTGCGTGTACCTATATCTTGTTAGAGGACAGTATTTGTTACTATGGGACACCCAGCAGGCAGGGGCAACAAGTGAACTTCCGTGAGATGGGAATGGCGCAGGAGAGGGCAAGTCCTCCAGTTGTCCTGGGGTGTAGAATGTCCGGGGCCTGCCCCAGGTCCCCTTCTGGACCCGCTTGCTTTGGGTGGGTGCTGAGCACTAAGCATCCTGAAGCATCATCCTCTTTGTTCGGTAGCTCCAGGCTGGCAGCTTACAAAGGGATCAGATGCCAGTGAGAGGTCTCCGTGGGGTGGGACCGAGGAGGAGGCTCCCCGGTGGCAACAAGTTTGGCAAATCAGGGAGGCTGTTCTTGGCAGCTTGACCTGGTAATTGCCTTGTTGGGTTTCGCCTGACCCGGCTTTGCCGAGGTGCGAATTACTGGCAGTAAACTCCGTGAGTAGCTGAGTGTCAACTGCAAATAGCTGTGTCTCCTCTCCGTGGGTACCTGTGCCCCTCCTCCGCGGGGGACTCAGTAACTCTCCAGATGGAAAGGTTGTTTGCCTGTGAAAATCAAAAATGAGCATAGAAAATCCAGAAAGGGAACGATGAGATCCGAGAGGCTATTTTGAGGACATGGCTTCCTTTTCCTGTCCTCTCATTTTATTCACTGCTAGATTCTCTGGTCATCTTTCTTCTCCTCTTTTTCTTCTATTGTAACTGCAGCTCAGTGTTAATGGTAAAACTGATGACTGTCGCAGTAAATGCTGGGAGTGCTTTCTTTCCCAAGGGTGCTTGGGTTACCTTGAGAAAGTCACTGTGAAATTTACTGCAGCTTCTCCACCTGTACAGTGCAGGAGGTGTTGAAGGTCTTGAAAATTCCCTGTGTGTTCCCTGCCTGGGGCAATCTGCTAGCTATAAAGAGAGACACCACTGTACATTTGTGCATTGGAAAACCATCTGATCTGACTTGAAGCTTCTCCCTTTACTCACCTTAAGAAAAAATTTTAGACTGTTGCTACAGTGGCAAAGCACATGGCTAGGGATGTGTGGGTGTTTGTTGAACTTGTTAATATTGGGTAAATTAGATGATAGTGATAATGCGGTGATGCATTGAAGTGATGATGTTGGATATAAATTCTGCTTCAGAATAGTTGGAAAGCTCATAACATTAACCTGCAATGATACCCGTTAAGAGCTTTTTTTTAGGAGTATTTGAGAGGGGCATGCCTGAACTGCAAGGACTCTCTGCTTTACTGGTATTTGAGGTTTTTAGTGCCCCTGTTAGCTGGTTGGTAATGGGAGTTTGCCTACAAGAGAGCGTCAGGTGGTTGTAGCAGAAAGCACCTAACATAATCAAGTGATTAGCAAATACAGACTCCTTTGGTTTTGTTTTAAACTACAGACCTCACCAGTGAAACCTTCTGTTCCCTCTACTTCCTCATTCACCTCATTTGTCCCATAGCATCATATTGTTGGGTCAGGCATCCTTGCAGGGTGGCACAGCTTGTTCCCTGTACCTTCTCCTTTTCCCTTCAGACCACCTAAAAGCTTCCCTCTTCTGTAAATCCAGCGTGGCTTTTTGCATGGTTATCTGCAAATGCCTCAAGGACCTCCCTTGCCCAGGCTGCATTCTCTGTTGCAGTTAGAAAGTAAGCTGATGGCATAGTGACTGTGTACACGCTTCCCGAAACATTAACTTGCTGTCCAATACTAGGTTGCCTGCAAGCTGCCCAAGCACAGGTTTTAAGCTTGTTGGAAACTCATGGTTAAAAACCTTTAAAATTAGCTTTTGGAAATTGGAGGGTTTAATTTAAACTTAATTGATTTTTTTTTTTTTTCCCCCCCCTTCACATTTATAAACATTCTAGGGGAAGGAAGTACGACAAGTACTGACAGATCAGTTGCTCAGTTCTCTAACAGGTATTCATCAAGCACTGTCACAACCCCTTTCTTCACTGGGAGAAAAAAATTGTCCTGGAAATACTGCTTTTCCTGAGTTAGAGACAAAGATTTTCATGCGTTTCAAAGCGAGCAACGCTAACCAATAACATAAATGTTTATCCCATAAAATTCCTGTTGGTCATCACTGCTTGAGTACTGTCCATGTATTTAGTTTCTCAGTTTCTGGGTGTCATTTTCTGTGTTTCTCCAGTGCTACCCGTTTGGGTTTCTCAAAATAGTTTACCAGTGTAACGTGAATTAAATCTTGTTTGTTCAGGGAGTATTATTCTGGAAAGACTGAACACATTTGTGCTTGTTTCTGAGCCTTTAACTGCCTTATATTTGAGCAGCTCTGAGGGTGTTTGGATGTTTGGAAGGCAAAGCATGGCACCTTTTGCTGACTTTTGACATGCCCCCATGGCAGTCAAGATGGCTGAGACAGTAGGATCTTACTCTCAGCATTAGTAAGAGTGGCAGGGTAAAGCAGCTTGTTTCTTTTGGGGACTGAGAGGTAGATGGGAAGTTTTTTTGTGCGTTCCTGCTTCCAACAGGACGTTAAGAGTATCATGTTGGTAACAGTCAACTTGGATGTACTTCTATTACCCTGAGTCACTGATGAAATTTGACTCATACATTCACATTAAAGTCCTTTGCATCTGTTAGGCCTCCTGTTTGCTACTAAAATATTTTTCATAATACTAGAAATCATGAAATTATCCCATTTTTGTCCCCTCCCTGCTTTACTCATTTTTTTCTGGTTTGACAGATTTGTTTTCTTATTTAAACTTCAGTGTTGCCTTGGCTTTTCAATATTTGTACTAGAGAAACCTCAGAATTATTCCTGTCACACATGCCCCTGTGCCCTCATAGGATTAGCAGTTTGTTTTAGAGTTTTCCCCAAGAAAACACATTCTTTTTCAAGCAACATTTGTACTAATAAATTATTTGATACTGTCAAAAATGCAAAAAGTATACATTTGTGCTACCTAGCTCCTGCTCATTATTCATCTTTGGGAAAGTAGTATTGCTATAATGTGTAACTCATATTCCTGCATCTTTAACTCCTTTTTTCCTCTACTTTTGGCTGCTGCTTTTTCAGGAATTGTGTCACAATTGTCGCTCCAGTGGCTGCCTGCTTCTTTAGAGTCTTGGCACTTTTTCAGAGCCTGGACCTCTGTATACAGTGTTGAAGCTGCAAAGCAGATGTTTAGTTCTGAACATCTAAGTAAGCCTCACAACTTGCCATGTACTTGCCTTGGGTTAATGAATTTTGGTCTTCTTCATGGCACTATAGAAATTGTGTTAAGAAATTCAGTGTATTTTATCTGAACTGGTATCATGTGCCCAGTTAGGTGTTTACTCTGTATGTTTCATACAAACACATAAACCCCCCAAGATTTAGAAATGCTTGTAATAGGAGAAATGACAGAAAACAGATCTTGCACATAATCTTCCTTAGAGAAGATTTTATTGTGTTGGTGTTTGTTTCTTGATAACAAGTTGTATTTTAATATTATAATTTTTTTCACTCCAGTGGTCAAGGGCAGTGGAGTAGAGTTTGTACCTCGGAGCTCTGCATGGCTAATGTGTTTTGGTATCAGGCTTCAGTGTTAAGCTTAAATATAGTTGCTCAGTTTTAGAGTTTGACATGAAATTTTTGATTATCCCAGTAAAATATGCCCAGTGTATGGAGAAAACTGACTTCCTTTTAAAACAAGTGAGGGTGCTTGGTGCTGAGTTTCAGAGAATTCAGTGGTGCTTTAAGTCTGTTCTGATGGCCTGTGGTGTTCTTTTACTGTGTGTTAAGGTGAATTATTACAGCCCTTAGAGACCACCATAGATTAGCTGAAGGTGTGTTCAACAGATGAATTGCATTTTAGCTGGTTAGATTTGTAATGTCAAGTGACAAGCCTTTAACACAGCACATTTCATATTCCCTGTTACTGCATAAACCACTGCAGGACAAATCAAAGATGAAATAAAATAGAAGTCAAGAGTAATTTGTCAGGACACTGTTACAAACGTGTGTAGTCACTTGCACATGATTTGAAAAGAGAAGTTGAGGTTAAATCGATAGGCTTTTTATTTGTAGCAAAAGTAGGTAAATTAGTCAAAGGTGCTGCTGGCAATACAAGCAGGAAAACACAGCGTTCCACAATTGGATTTTCTCTTCCCTGGGTCAAATCAATATTGCTACTAGGCACAACCATAGTTGTATGTTTTATTAGCATAAGTGATTAATCCTGGAGTTACTGAAACTAGGATAAAAAAATCTGCTGCTATACATTTCATTGTTCAGATGTAAATATACACTTTTGTACTTAGTTTGATTAAAAAATAAAAGTCCTACACAACTGATGTGTGTCAGCTTCTCCATTATTTATTCCATTATGTATATAAAAGTACCTTTATTTAAATACACTTAAATGGTTCTTTTTTGTGATGTGAACAATGCGTGTTGTGAACAATTTCATCCTAAAGCAAAATGTGTTTATCAGGACTTGCTTTGCTTCCCATGCCCTCTGATATCTGGAGTGATTTAGTTCTCTCCAGCCTGGAGGACTTAACTAGTTCATAAAGCAGCAAGTGTGCACACAATGGATCATATTATAACCACAGAATCTTATTTTCATTTCCTTCCTCTGTTGCTTGTTACTAATTTTTTTATAAGCCTACCAATACCTTGGGTATTTATAACAAACTCTTTGTTCCAGGGGTGTCTTACTGTTTGTACAGCTCCAGTGCATGAGGTTTTGCTCCTGGATGGGACCTCTGCACTACTCTAATACAAATAACAAAACCTGAGCCATAACAATGAATTGGGTGGATGGTTATGCCTGGGTCCTTCTAGGTTTTTTGAGGCGTTTTATATGATAGACTATAATATGCCATCCAAATCTCATATGTGTAAGTTTTTAAAATAAAATCTGATCTTACATGGTGTATTTCTACGCTGAGTATATTTTTGTCATTTAGTGGGTTATCTGTACCCTGCACAGGCTGAGCACAGTTAAGACTAGGTATGATTCCTTCACATCCCCTCCCACTGAGATTCCAGTCTACGATTGTCAGAACTGATTATTTTCAGCAGATGAGGCAACAGTTATTTTAGTGGCTTTTGGGTTTCCACTTGAAGGGTCTTTAGAAATGTGCTTTGTAATTTGCTGGTTTTCAGTAGGAAAAAAAAAAAAATCCCTTTAAAGACAGCTAATCCTCTAGTCCGTCACATAACGACTGCAATTGTTGCAGAGATGAGCAAAGTTCTTAATCAAATTTTGTCATGTATATAATGTGTTGGCAGGGAAACAGTGAGCACTGAGTCACTACATGGTGTCATCAGGCATACTTGCATGGTAAGATGTACATGGAAAACATGTCAATAAAACATTTGTGTTTCTCTTCCTTGTCATTTTTGTGCAACAACTTGTTTCATCTTGTCTAATCTTTTGTGAGACCCTGCCATACAGTTCACGGAATCTTGCTATGATTTCTCTGACACCATTAATAACTCCTCAGATAATTACAGCACCACCCCCAACCTTTATGAAGTTTGTATCTATTGGAAGACAAATATATTTTTCATCTAAAATATAACCTCTTTATCGGCCACAAAATAGCTTTTCATTATTATTTTAATACAAAACTGGAAACTTTGAAAAAAAACATACTTTAAAAAAAAACCCCTTGTTTCTCAATTTGCTGTTTAAAGTGTGTTTTACTTTAAAGGTTGTTCATTAGCATGTTTGCTTTTCCTTCAAATTCTGATTCCAGAAGAGAATTGTGTTTGATTGTCCCTTGGACTTGGGAGTGCACCTTGCCTTGGAAATGCAGCTCCCAGCCTGCCTTTGTGGTAGCATCCAAAGGGGCCTTAAAATGTGTAGGGGTAAAGCTGCCACCCTGTACTGCTGCTAAGGAGGCTTTGGGCTGGTGCAGATGGCCAGACTCCTGCTGAGACGTTCTCTAAGGGTTCAGTGTTTCACCAAATGTTTCCCACTCCAGGGATGTTTGTGAGATCAGGTCCGCACAGAGGTTATCAGAGTAAGATGTTGGCTGTGCTGCACAGATAGGACTCTGCTGAGCTTTCCTGCTCTGTTGGCCTGAGTTGCAGCTAAAATGTAAGCTGAATTCCCTGGCTCGATACTGTTTGCTTTTGCTGGTATAAATAAAGCTGATGATGATTTTTCCTCATGGGCATTTTAAGTAGGAAAGCACCATTTGGCTTCCAGTCAGCTGGGCAATTAGCATTTCATAGCCAAGCAATGTACTTAAATGGAATTGCTTGGCTTGAGCATTGAATTACAATGACTGGTAGACTGCCTCTCTCCTTACATAATTTATTTAGTACTAGCTTCTTGTTTAGGATTCAGGCAGAGGTTAATTTAATTTTGCATGAGAAGCTAGTAGTTACTCTATATTAATGCTGTGCTGTATGGTAATGCAGGGGAAAGTTTTTGTGTAAAGCTTGTATTTGTCTGGTCTCTCAGCCATGGAAAGGACAGTTTTGCCTACTCCTTTTCTAGCAATTTGTTCCTTGCAAGGACTGTTGGCACACTTGAATTGGCACTAAAAAAGTGCATCTAAGAATAGTACCTTAAGACCATGCTGTTGCACATGTATTTTTGAGAAGAAAATATGTACTGAAATATAGTATGGACCAAGGAGACTTTGTTCCTACAAAATTACAAGAGGCCCACTTACCCTATTACAAGTAAATACAGTGTTAATATGTGACCACGGTGACTTGAGAGGGAGAGCTTCCACTGCATCTCTTCTGAAGATCTAAGGCAAAGAGTAAACATCCGGTGTTGTGTGATCTTGGAGGGATAAAAAGAGGACATAAAATATCCCTCAGCACTCCAGGAATGATTAGAAACTTTCAGATGGAGGGAATGAATGTGTGTGTTCTTGTGTTTAGTAAGCCTAAATGCTTAATTTGGCACTTAGAATTTTATCTTTAATCTTGTATGTGTCTTGATTTTTCCTAAGGCCCTTGACTGTTAGAATCAATGTGGGGGAACTTTGGCTTTATTTTGTCTTAAGCTTCTTTTTAAAAAAGTGATTGCAGAGAGTTTGCAGATGTCAAGCAAGTTCACAGCAGGGGCTTAGACACCAGAAGGCTGCTGATAAGAGCACAGCATTTATATTTATGTTTAACCTTACGATTTCTAGGTAATTCACTGATGTTTCTTGGTGTACCAGCCCTGGAGAGCCCAGGTGCTTTCAGTAAACTTACCTCTGGCTTAGGCAGTATCCTTCTCATTGCTGGGTGTCACGACTGTCCCAGCTGGCTTCAGGCTCCATGTCTGTGTGGGCAAACACTCAGTGTGACCTTCACTTGAAAAGCCCTCCCTGTCGTTACAGGGTCATGTAACTGCTTGCTCAAACCTTTGTGGGCTTTATCTACTGAATTTGGGTGTCTGGCTCAAGGAGTGTAACACTTGGCTGCTGATCCTTATATTTTGTGATCATGGTGTTGATGTACTATCTAGAAGCATCCATTCTTGCCAACCATTGCTGCTGTCAAAAGACTTTGGACAAATCTTTTTCAAGTTTAAAATATCCCAATCTTTGGGCAAGGAAACATTTCAGAAACCTATGAGCACTGCACTGAGGGCTGACAGGGATTTGTTTTGATTCTTTAAGTAACACTTGATACCAACTTTTTTTTTCATGGAAATCTCACTAGCAACAAAAAATAAAAAAGTCAAACCATATTCTGAGGGAGGTGATTGCTGACTTGCAGTAACTGGCTTCTGAGTTGGTTAATTGTCTAGCTGTAAATCTGGTAACTTAGATCCTAATGGTTCTAATAATCTGGGAAATTGTTACCATGTGTTGTTGTTGTAACCTTTACTGTTTTAACCAAGCTTTAGTTGTGCTGTAAAAATAATTAAAAGGCTTCTCACAGGAGGAATTAGACTTTTTGCTTGTACAGTTGCTCTCCAGGGTACTGTGGGTTGCTGTGGGCTATTTAAAATGTTTGAAAACCCTGTTTCCCTCTCCAGTTCCTGCCTCGATGTGTTGCCCCTAGCCCTGCTGGTTGCCTGAAGTAGAAAGACACACACACACCATCTCTGCCTCTGTTATGGAGTCTTGCAGCTGTGTTTGATTTCAAGCATAATAGCATCCTTTATATATAATGCAGTAACATAATTGCTGCCCCTGTGGGGAAGTGCTGCGTTTTATCTACCATTTCTTTCTCTCTCTGGGCATCAGTGGCGTGTCCAGGTTCACTCAATGCCCAGAGTAGCTGTACCCTGGGAGATGGTTGGGTCCATGGGGCCCTTTGGTCCCTGTGCCAGTTTACAGGCTGGAACAGCAGAGTTTTCTGCCTGAAGCATAAGTTTGACTTCACAGGGTCTTCATGGAGGAGTGATAAGATGTGAGGGGAGCTGGGAGTCCAGGCTGAGGCACAGCATTTTACTTCTCAATCTGTGTTACTGAAAACAAGAAAATACTAATAAATGATAGGCGTTGAAGAATTCCTGATTTGCTTTTAGGTGAGGGGGATGCTAGTTCTATTTCCAGATGTGGGATTTTGAGCAATGGATCTGAGATCTGGTCACATTATCCCAGATACTGAGTCAGTCACTGAGTGTCAGCTGAGCTTCACTAACTTTCTGAGGTTTCAGTCTGGACAAAATCTGAGTTAAACTGATCAGTGTAGGAGCTTTCCCTTAACATGTTTTATCTCATGCTTGCAGTTGTATGAGTGGATGGTTCATTGGCACATTGGTTCACAGAGGATAGTTTATTAAACTGAAATAACTGTTTCTCTGACTTGCTTTCCTGAGCTTGAAAAAGGAGAGCAGTGGCACTGGCCTTCCTTTATAAAGTGTTGAGATCTGTTGGTGAGCTGCACTACATAAGTCAGGTGTTATCACAGGCACTAATCTGAAGGTGAAGGCTTTTAGAATAATACAGATAATTATCTGTTTAAACATTTTACTTTGAAAATAAACGGGTCAGAGTATCACCTCTTACAACAATTGGAATCTTTCAATCTGAATTAACAAATCACTCTTCCAGGCTTGGGGCCATTTCAGCTTCTATTCAGTGACTGTCAGATTCTTGCTAGAAGGTATTGAGCTCAGACAATTATGAGGGAGTTCAGACATGGTTGTGTTGGATGATATACTCAAACAATTTTGCAGGAGGAGCTCATGGGAATGTTAGCAGCATAAAGGTTAGCTGTAATGTCTTTTGTGTCTGCCAGTTAAATAGCTAGCGATTTGATGATTACACAAAGACAACGCAAATACCTTATGCATACCTGCCTCAGTGCTGTTCCCCATGCTGGGTGACTGGAAGCAGAATTCTTTCTCCTCTTTTTTGCCATGGAAATTGCTGGTTAAAGCTCCATACTTCAGTATATGCGAAGTCTGATTTTTTTTTTTTTTTTTTTTTTTTTTTTTTTTTTTGGTCTTTTTTTGGGGTTGGTTGGTGTTTTGGGGGGTTTTTTTGTTTGGTTTGTTTTTTTGTTTTTTGTTGGGTTTTTTTTTTGTTTTGTTTAAAGCCTCAGTGCCGTGCTGTATTGTCATAGCACATATTGCACTCCAGCCATGTGGTCTTATATCCTATAGGTTTCACACCTGTTTTGGTGACAGATGCAAACAAACTTTGTTTAATGTGTCTCAAATGCCCAAAATACAAAATGCATTTGGCTAATGAGTCAGGGAATGTTTGGTCTGCCTTAGCCTAGCTTCATATTACATAAAGGACTGTAGAACCTTTTTCCTTAACAGATCCAAAACCCCTATTAGCTGTGACACTGCGATACTTCTACTTTATCCAAAAGCAGAACTGCCAAGGAGTGTTTTTTGGTATGGATCAGAGGAAAAAAATTAAATGTGTTGTATACAAAACATTTTTTTAGAATATGCACTCTGCTTATCAAAGGCTGCAGGCTCTCTGAATTATTTCCTCTTTCAATCAGGCTTAATTTTCCTCCTGTGGTATAACTTTGAAAGCAGAGAAATAACAATGGGTAGCTTGGAGGGGAAGTGTTTGGGTGAATGGGTGATTGTTTCAGGAAGTGTGTTTCTTTGCTGGGCTGTGGTGCTTTTTCCCCTGGTCTGAATGCTTTTCGAGTATCAATGCCATGTGCCCTTCCAGTGGCCTAGGGGTAGTCTGGGAAGTGGAGACAAGCAGGAAAAAGGCACCTGCCAAACATTTGGTAGGGTTGTATCTGTGAACTTTTGTTTCCTGAATCTCAGCACAGCATTTCAGTCATACAGCTGTTTTCCTCCCAGGCTTTTTATGTGAAATAAAAACTTGCCTGCAAAATGTTTTATCCAGATCATCGCAAGTGGGTGCTGGTAACTGCAGGTCAAAGTTAACAACTGTATTGCTCTGCTCTTTGTTTCTGGGGTGCATGGCTGGTTCTGTTACTGTGCAGAGTCCCCTTTGCAATGTATTTATTGGAACAACTTTAAGCATTTTGCCTGCCCCAGGGTTTGTAGCCTTTCTTCTCTCCTAAGCCATTCTGTGATTTCAGAGCAGCTTCAAACAGCTGGCATTTACATGTTGGACCTGATGCACCTCTGTTCTGTCATCTCCCCTGAAATAAAACAACCCTTAAATGATGTTCATGACATACTTAATTCTGTCTTACTCCTCATTAAAAACAACGCAAATAAATCTAGAACTTTATATCCAGTTTCTCTGAGCAGTGCCAGATGCCTGGTCAAGGGCTTTTCCCCACACCCACTTCCCCAGCCCATCCTTAAATTTTCAGACCCATGAGATAATTTGACCAATTATTTGAGTTACTCAGACTTCACAGAGTGGCTTCGGTACCTTTGAACCAGCTGCATTTATATGCCCTGAAACATGACAGCAGCTGTATGTTGCACATCAGATTAATACAGATCGTGCCTGGGGTAAAGGCATGAATGATTGGTGTTCCTGGCATGGTCATGCATTTATCCTGATTAGTACCATGGGACCCTTTGAGTTCCATATTAGCCATTGTTAAAAGAGGCGATTAGTGCGTGTTAGCTGTGCAACCTGATGCTGTCTTCAAATAGTGATTTCTCTCTCAAGTGGGGCTTCCTCTTGTGACCTTTGACCTGCCAGTATGTTAAAAGTTTTGTAATTGATGGAGCTTTGTATTCTTTGTGGTGGGATTGATTTGGATTCCTTCACGCTGAACTTTGTCTGTTCTCTTTTGTTTAGGAGGTCCTCCAGCAGCTGATTGTAATGAATTTACCAAATGTTTTAATGATTGGCAAAGATCCTCTTTCTGGTGAGTAGTTCATCAGCTTCTTCACCTGTCTCCTCTGCAATACTAAATCTGTTTTGTTTTCTTAAGCGATTCTGTAATTCTGTTCTAATTTAGGTTGGAAAACACCTTAAGGAGTCCAGCTCTTAACACTAAACTATGTCCCTAAGCACCACATCTGTGTCTTTTAAATACTTCCAGGGATACTCTATACTCAACCATTTCCCCGGACATCCTGTTCCAATCTTTGACCACCCTTTCAGTGAAGAAATTTTTCCTAGAGTCCATAGGAGTATTCTTAAGCCTCCCCTGGTACAACTTGAGGCCATTTCCTCTTGACCTATGGCTTGTTATTTGGGAGAAGAGACCAACCCCCATGCACTACAACATCCTTTCAGGTAGTTGTAAAGAGCAATAAAGTCCCCCAGAGCTTCCTTTTGTCCAGGCTAATCACCCCCAGCTCCCTCAGCCACTCCTCATCAGACTTATGCTCCAGACCCTTCCCCAGCTCCGTTTCCCTTCTCTGGACACACTCCAGCCCTTCAATGTCCTTCCTGTCATGAGGGGTCCAGACCTGAACACAGGATTTGAGGTGTGGCCTCACCAGTGCCAAGTACAGGGGGACAATTCCTGCCGTGGTCCTGCTGGCCACACTATTGCTGGCACAGAATGCCAGGATGCCACTGGCCTTCTTGGCCACCTGGGCACAGCTGGCTCATGTCCAGCTGCTGTCAAATGGCATCCCCAGGTCCTTTTCCACAGGGCCAGTTTCCAGCCACTCTGCCCCCAGCTTGTAGCACTACCTGGGATTGTTGTTGATCCAAGGGCAGGACCTTTACTGCTTTGAACCTCATTCCACTGGCCTCAGCCCATGGATCCAGCCTGTCCAGATCCCTCTGCAGAGCCTTCCTACCCTCCAGCAGATCAACACTCCCACCCAGTTTGGTGTTGTCTGCAAGCTGACTGAGGGTGCCCTCAATCCCCTTGTCTAGATCATTGATAAAGATACTAAACGGGGCTGGCCTCGGTACTGAGCATTGGGGAGCCCCACTTGTGACTGACCACCAGCGGGATTTAACTGTTTGGACTGAGAGTTGCTCCCAAGGGACTCTGGCAGCCAGTCTCCTAAACAGGCCATAATACAAACATGCTTTTTAATAAACTGTATGTATTTGTAGGCAAATGACAAATATTCAAGCATCTCTGAATCTTACAACTTTATGTATCTAGAATGTAACACTGAGGTATTTATATACCTGTATGAATAAATATACATGTGTATTTGCATGTGATGCATATATATGTGTGATGAGTGAGTTCTTGCCAAAGCCAGAGCAGCAGCTATTTGTTTGAAAGCCGTGTGTCTTCACCCCTTGCTGCAAGTGACCTAGGATATCGTCTGCCATAGGACAATGATGTGCTGTCCTTCAGGTGTTCGTGTGCCTGTATAATGAGTTTAGTTATGAATATATGTACACACACAGGGTCTTGCAGAATTGCCAAAAGATATGAAGGGACTGTTGCAAATGAAATATGGGAAGAAAATTAAGTGAAGATGGAGAGAAAAATACGCATATGAAAAAATAAGAAAAAGTGAGGAAGAGAATGGACAAAAAGAAAAACATTTGTCTGGCTATGTTGTTTAGACAATGATATCTGTTGCATGAAGTAGCACATCAAAAATAAGATGGAAGCCAGTGAGCTCATGTCCAGAGTCCAATGCTTTTGGCGAGACAAAATTAAAGCTGTTTAGCCTGAAAATGAAGTTGACTTCTTTGAACCACATTTCTGAAATGGAAAGTTTTGTCTCTATGTTTCTTACTTTTTTTTTTTTTTTTTTTTTCTTTTTGCCTGCCCATTCTGTCTCTGCCTGAGCCCAGTGCTTGTGCCAAGGACATTGTATTTGTTTTTACCAAAGAAGGTAAACTGAATGAACCCTGTCAGCAGTGATGGGGAATGACATGGTAATCAGCATCTCCAGAACAAATAAATGGTAGAAACCTTAGCAGAAGATTGTATTTTGCTGCTCTTAGCAGCTGTAGAGTGTGTATGTACAGAAAAGAATTTGTCCGAAAAGAATATTAGCAGCTGTTGGATCACTGATGCTCATAGTCTTGGCACTTCTGCTTAAAATTGAGCTGAGAATAAGGAATCCACTTCTTCAGCAAGCAGAATAAAGTCTGCAAGTCTTAATTGGGCTGTACAGGCTAGTGTTATGGGCAAGGAAGAAAGTCAAAATACAAGAGCTGTTGTTCTTCTCAGTCATATGGGCAATGGGCTGCTTAGCATCAAGAGTGCTGCTGAATAGAAATATCTGGGCCAGCAAGGCAGCATCTCTGCTGGTGGCTAAGTGTCAAGGGGAAAGGCTGGCTGGTTCCTTGTCACAGCCATTCCTGAGCGACAGCTGGCAGGAGACTCATAATGTGGTAAATACAGTTTTGGTTCCTGGGAAAGCTGCACATTTGAAAGCTGTCCTGGGTTCAGCTATAATTTCCTACCCTTGACCTGCTGGTTTTTGTCAGTACCTTAGATCTCTCTTTGAAGAAAGTACCTGTGTCTCTTGTAGGAAAGATGCTGGTCATCCATGTGTTCCTGTCTTCTAGCTCCTTTAATTACAACCAGAAAACTTTCTTCTCTGAGATCTTTAAAAATGTGGTGGTTTAGTTTGGCTTTTTTGGGGTTTTGTTGGGGGGTTTTTTTTGGTTTGGTTGGTTGGTTTGGTTTTGGTTTTTGTGGTATCTTAAGTCAGCAATGGGGAAAATAAATTTTATCATTGGAATTATTGGGACAGAACATGAGAAGAAAGGATAAAAAAATGCAAAAATGTAACATCTGGATGTCTAAAGTTGATGGCGTATGTGTGCAAAAAAAAGTACAAATTTCTTATTTAGCCATATTATATAAGGATTTTTGAGAACCAGTCCCAGCCTAGACATGACCAAAGAAGGTGGTGAGCAAAGGAAGACTCAAGATGTGTTTGCTTTCAAGAATGTATTCAAGAAGGAGAGTGTCTGAGGAGCTGATCTTAGTCTTACTGTTGGGTAGGCATTTACTGGTAAGACGTGCAGGAGAAATGGTTATAAAGTGGAGAACTTGAACTTCCTTCAGGAAGAAGAACCTGGCTGAGGGCTAATGGGAAGCTTGGAAAGAGGGAACAGGAAGGAGATGGCTGACACAAAGGTAGTAAAACCAATGCAAAAAGCTGAATGAAGGAATAGGCTGTGATGACCAGTGTAAGTGAGTGATGACCTGGTGATGATGTCTTTGTTTCTGTCTTGCAGAGAGGAGTCAGAGGAAGGCAGCAGCACTTGGGAGGGGAAAAACAAGCAAAACAAAGATGCTCTCTCTCTCTCTTAGTGAGGCAGAGATGAAATCCCAATTTTGCCTTCCCTGTCCTGTAGCTAAGTTATTTCACTGAAAGGTACCTCTTGATCAGAGAAAAAAATCAATCCCACGGTTTCATTGCTGGAACAAATCCAGTACTGCTTTGTACTGTTTGAGCTGGGAATGCTCTTAATGACTGTATTGACTCCACAGGTCCAAGACCAGAGAGCTGTTAAATCTGATTCACTGTGTACAATTTCAGTGACTTATTTCTTGTAACAAGCCCGTGTGATGTTTTGCTACGCACACTTTTCAGAAATTTTACTTTTGCCCTCTAAAACACAGCAAAAAGTGGTGTTACAGGCATTAAATTATGGATTGAACAGCACTGAGGCTGCGAATGCTGTTCTTGCTATTTAGCTTCCATTTGGCACTCACCGTTGACTGTTGGGGGCTTCTGCAGCTCTGCTTTGAATGTGAGATTATTGGAAAAACAGAGCAGCCATCACAAAAAATGCAGTAGCACTTGGGCTTTGCATAGGAAAAGGCACATGTCTGTTGGGTTTATGAGCTTTACTTGCTTTCATGTCCTCTAATTTGGTTCCAGGCCATGGCAAATTTGCCTACTGTAATTCATTTGTCCATGGGAAAAAAAATCAGAAATATTTGTTAGAAGATGAAGGCTTGACTGTTTTCTAGAATATAGGGAGCTAAAAATAAACTTGAAAGTTTAATTGAAGGATTAAAAAAATTTTCGCAGGAATTTGACTTGCAGAACAATGCAGCTGATATTAGAGGATTTATTCTCTTCACTGCACTGTGTGGTAGACAGCTACTACCATTAAATTTCCTCTTGGCTTCTGTCTTTCTCATTTGTTTTTCTTGCTGAACAGCTTTTTCAATTCATTACTGCACCACAAATCCCCCTGTGTTCAATAAGAGAATCATCAGCCTATTTATCATCTATGACATTGCTGTAATCACTTTTTCATATTATGTATGGTTTTAGCGTGCCTTATAAACTGCCACTCATTAATGTGGCCACACAGGGAATATCAGTACACAGTAATGGTTGTGAACCTCTGTTTAGGTACATTTTTTAATTTCTCCATTCCTAGACATTTTTAGCTTTACACAGCTAGTGAGTGTACTTAGAAACTTATGGCAATTAATCTTTTGAAACAGTCATAATCATGAGGGGGGAGAGATTTTAACTTGTTTTTAGATCAAGAATGGAAATGAGGTTTTACTTGCCTAAAATAGGCTCCTTTCTGTCCCTTCAAAAAACTTTGCTGTTTATATACAGTTTTCAAATTACATGTTAAGTTTGTGAATGAGAGACCCCAAAGTCCCTGCTAACAAGTGTCTATAGAAAACTAGTTTTCATTAAAATTGTAAAAGTTGTCTACTCTCATTTGGGTATTTTTCATGTCTGGTTTCCTTCCTCATTTTGTTTCACAGTCCTCCAGAGGCACAAAGGTTCATAAAGTATAAAGTTAATAACAAAACAGTGCCTCAATAGTGTAAATCTAGCATTCAAGCTTTTCTCACTGAGGATGTTGCTGGAGTTCGGAAAAACAGCACTTGTGTGTTTCACCCTCCCCACGTTCTCTGCACGCGCTCCAGCTGCTGCCTGTGACACTCCGTGTGCTGGTGCTCCCACTCCTGTGCTGGACAGAGTAACATCAGAGTAGAAATACGGAGAAACAGGCAGCACAAGCCCAAGATTTTGTACTTACTTGAACCTGCTTGTTCCCATTTCCTCTGACATCTTTCCATCCCCCCTCTCATTTTTTTCATTGTTTGTGTTCTCTCTGTACCTTGATCCTCCTTTTTTTGTTGTGTCTCCTAATCCCTCTGCCTGCCTTCTCCCTGAGTCCTGCCATCTGTTTCCCACCCTCCACCCCCACGAGAGCAGAGGGATCTTCTGGCTCTGGCACAGAGAGGCTCCCAGGATGCACAAGTGGTGTCTGGGCTTTCCCTTCCTTTATTTTCCAGGAAACCTGCTGGCCTTCTCTCACGCCTGGGAGCAGATGGGCTTTCTGCAAATGCTCCGGGTGGCTGGCTGGCTCCCTTGCAGCACAAACACAGGGCCTGAGAGCAATTGCCCTGGAATTTTAAGAAAAGGCATAAAAGTCTTTATTTCTTAATTAGCACCTTTCTGTTTAAGTGATGGTGTTTTGACTCTTGTCTGTTCAGCTTGTGGGTACCTCTCTGCTAGGAGCTGCCCCAGACCTAAATGTTTGCATCCTAGGTCATAGGAGGACAGTGTCTTGGTAAGATCAGCTAATAAGCATGAGTAGACTCCGCAGACTTCCTAGCTGTCTGGGAAGGACTTGTGTCATCCAAGTGAGCCAGCATAGGGGAGCTGGCACATTCCTGCTTATGCGGTTGCACAAGGAACTTTAGCATCTTATAAATGGGCACAAATCAAGCTTTTTGAAAAACATGAGAACCATTCACTGTTTAGAAGGCATGATTGAATCGGGGATGAAGGTTACTTGCTTTCCTTCAGCATGCATTGCAGGATTAGAGGCATTGCAGGGCAGAAGCACTGGCTGCAGTGTAGAACTTCACTGTGGTGCTCTGTAATAGTCCTAGAAGTGCTTCTGATTCACTTGGTCACCTTGGGCACTCCACTGAAGTGTGTGGTATCTCAGCTCTCCTGTGGGTGAGATGAAAAAGGAGAGAGGGGTAATTAATCCCTTCCTGGCTTGTTTTGAGGTTTAATTGAAAACTCTCTCTAAAGCACTTCAGATTGTTAGAGAGGTTTTTTCATACTCATACCCTGTTTTTTCTAAAAATCTCCTGTAATAGTGTAATTCTACAAGGCTTTAAAATGTTACTCAAATGTAGCTTGAGTATGAGTGATCTGGGAGTGCCTTAATGTCAACAAACTGTCTCCTCCCCACGGAAAACAACTTCTGAATGAAAGCCCAAGGAATGGAACTCTTTAATCACACATGATCTTTGGAAGCACTTGTGTGGCTGGTGTATCTGCTGAGTGGACCTTTAAGCCTTACAAGTGTTTCTAGTCAGTAGTACAACCTCACTTTCATTACATGATGTAGCATGTCTGCAAGCATAGAAAAATTTGTTGAAAAAACCTGGACTAATCTGACACTGAACCGTGCCATAAATCAAATCCCTCCTGATGGGCAAGAATTTTCTAAAAGTCCTTGCAAGGAGTTTCAAAGATAAACCAAGACTTTTCCTTGAGTTTCAATGCTGCCAGATAGTTGTTTATTAAGTCTTATCAGAGGAACAGAGCCACTAGCGTGACCCAGGTGCAGCATAGAGCACAGAAAGCAGGAGTGAAGTCTCTAATTATCAAGATTTACACATCCTTTTAAAGATAATTTAACCAATGGTTACTAAAAACGTATATTATTTTCACTTTTCTACCAATTATTCAGTGACACAACCAGGAACTGTGGCATTCTCTATCCAGTCATTCCAAACTACTTTTACTGCAGAGCATGGAGTAGTAGAGGAAGAAGAAGGTTTAGAGAACAACAACAATCCTCCATTTTGGTATTTTTTACTCTTACCTATTTACTACGAGGAGAAGCCCAAAACCTCTAAATTTTCACCCTGTGACAATCTTACATAGTAGTCTATCACCTAATTCACACCACTGTATTTTCTAGTTCTTGTCTGATCATTGGTAATTTTTTTCCAAGGTTGGAGGTTAAAACAGTGTTGTTCAGGGGGGTAAGAACCCTTAAAAACAGGCAGAGAAATATTCTCAGCACTCTGGGTTCCTACATAATCCTGACAGCTATATTTTCACTGCAAGCTGCCAGGGGGGAGAGCAGACTGCTAAATGTTTTGTTTAAAACAGTAAGAGACTAATAACTCATGATTATCTCGTCTTAATTTCTTACTCCTTTCTATAAACTCTAGTTTGTCCATCCCTGCCATGGCTTGCCGTGTCTGCCTCAGCTTCACTTCCTCATGGGAGGGCTGGAGTGGGGTAAGGTCTCACTCAAAAGGCTGTTTCCAGGCAAGGTCGGTCCCTGTTGACCTTGCTAAGTTACTTTGCAGTAATAGCCAAAGGTGTTTCACCTCATAGGGTCGTGGAGCAACACCAATGCCCATCTGTTACCTCACTGAGAAAATAGCAAAGCTGTGTTGCAGAGGGGTAGAGTGTGGTTTGAATGGCTTTAAGTAGCTCACATGCCTTTAGGATGGTATAGATGCTGTCACAGTTGGGAAGTAGCCCTGGTGTTTCTAAAATGAGTGATTTCAAGCCACTGTGCTCACCCCCAGGATAATTGGGATGCCGTGGAGCACAGATTGGAATTTATGGTTGACAGATGAAGGTGCCCAGAGCACATAAGGGTTACATCTCATGTCTGGCATGATCCAGAGCAAGCAGCCTAACTCCTTCAGTCTCTCCACGGAGATGTTCTGCCTGAGTAAGTTTGGGTCAATGAGAGACACACTCAAGTCACTTGCTCTCCATAACTTAATGACTCGCTTTTGTGTCCCACAGACATGCTCTGCATTTAATTCTTGGTCTGTACCTGCTTTGAAGATGATGTAGAATGAAACCCAGTGCTGAAACTAATGAGAGCTCAGTTTCTTGAAAAAATACCTTCTGACCAAACCGATAGTCTCCCACTTGTGCCCTCAAAGGAACTGTTCATGAAGTAACAGATTTTTTTTTTGCTGTTGGTGAAGGGTTTTGTGTCACTGTCTATGCTTAAGATTGTGTTACTGAGGCTCATACAGAACAATCAGACTTTCACAGGCTGAAATGTAATTTGTGTGTTAAATTGTAACTTTTCAGGAAAGAGGAAGCCTTGTATTCTGCTACATATGGGGAGAAGAGTAAGAATGATTGTATGTTTTTCAAAACCAGTTTTTAAATATTCTGCAGGGGAATAAGCTATATTGTATTTACAGGCTGAAGTGTGAACTTGCATGCTTAAAGATGGTTGTTCCTGTTGAAGAGAAGAATTTCTGCTTGCAAAATCATAATGGTTACTAAATGCAAGACCTGGATGTTGAGAATTGTAGTGTTCATTCATACAGTCATGATGATTTTTGTAGGGCATTCTTGAGTCGTTTTAAAAGATGAACATTCCTAAAAGTTGTCGAAAATTTGTAGGTATGTTTAAATACTGGTTTAGGACGTTTGTGTGCTCGGAAATCAGGAAACAAGTTACTTCCTAAGCTGCCTGCACGTGGCCATGCTGGCTTGCAAGGTTGTGGGAATGGCAGGAACCCCCGTGGTAATTTAGGTCAGTGCCCTTGTGCAGCTGTGGGGCTGTGGCAGTTTAACTGATGAGTCAGATTAACTCCCCTTCCCTGGCCTTGGGTTCTGCACATGCCTCTGACTTTCTGCCAGGGCAGCCTCACAAGGGCATGGTGTTGGTGGAGGAGCGCAGTTGCACTCAGAATTTAGTATCTATGTAGTGATGGGAGTAACTGAACACCCAAGTAAAGCAGGGTATAAAATGAAAGTGTTAGTCCCAGTTATACACTCAGGAAGAATGCACATGTGTAGGGATGAGAGAAAACTATATGTGGCCTGTTTTGTTTCTTTGTTTCTCTTTCCTGATCTTCCCCCAGTGTGGATGAGGACAGGCTTTTTCTGAAGCTAGCTCTGTAAAGATGCTTTTATTTCCTCATTGAAACTCCTTGCCTTCCTTTTGCCCTCCTTGCCTTGCCCTTTGTCTTATTTTGATATACATAATGTCCTTTACCATCCAACAGTCCACATTAATTTTGTTGAAACAAGCTGTCTCTAAGCTGCACCAGTTCCCCTTGTGAGGCTTTCCCTCTCCTAACCCTAGGAAATGGCCGGCAGGGCTGCTGGTCGCAGCAGGGTTCCCTGCAGCAGCACCAGGGATGTGTCTCCTCTCCCCACGGCTCCCAGCATATGGTCAGCTCCTCAGTATCGCTTATACATCACTCATTCTCTGTCCTCTTACCGCATGGAGTTTACGCTTCAAAGTGTGAACAGGCTTTGATGCAGAACACAGGCAGAATTTGTTTGCTAAAACATCTCTCAGAGAGGATTTATATGCACAGAATGGTATTCAGCTTTGGGAAGTCTGAGTGGCAACTGTTTTACAGAAGAAGAATTTAGGGCAAGTTCTTTGTGAGTAACCCTCCTTTGCTTCTGCCCATGGTGTTTTTGTTTTATTTTGGTAGGGTTTTTTGGAGTGGGGAGAGCTGTTGGTGGTTTGTTGGGCTTTTTTGCACTCTTGTTAATAACGACCCAAGAGACAAGGATTGGTCATAGGCATTGAACTATTTAAAGGAATTCTTTTTGTGATGTATTGATCAGAAAAGCCTTAGAAAATGATAGGTGAGGATAGCACATCAAAGGAAAAATGCCTTGCTGAAGTTGGGATTTTAAACTAATCCATATGAACTGCATTGTTGCGTAAAGAATACGGTAACTTTATTACAGGCATATATATTTTGTTCAGGCACTTGTTCGAAGGTCTTCTCTTTTTAGGCATGTATTTTGGAGAGGATCACTTGGACGTAGTTTATCTGTTATACACATGTACTGATGACCTTTTTTCCTCTCTAGGTAAAAGCATGGATGAAATCAAGAAGCTGCTCTTGTTGGTTCTGGGATGTGCTGTGCAGGTGAACATTCATAGAAAATAAGACCTTTTTGAATCTGGTTTTTTTTTTTCTGAGCTGAGAAAATCTACCCAAAGATCAGTGCTATGTGAACAAATCTTGAGCTCAAGACAGCTTGTGAGCTAAATTGTGAGAAACACAATAGGTGAAGGAAAGAAATGCAGGGGAGAGGAAGCACATTGTGTGATAGCAGTAGCCTCAATTTGTTGCTACTGCTTAATCAGACACAGGATGTGTACTTTCACAGCTTCGATAACACAGTGGGACGAGATAAGTTTTGAACAGTGCTCTTGATATCAAGCTTGCTGTTGGTTTATTTTCTTATTTTTTAAAATAAAAAGTGGAACAGTACATGTTAATGCCAAACAAATAGTTTAACAAGTCTAAATATTTGTTTAATGAATCATGATTTTATTTGCACAATATTTTGATTTAATATTGTGTCGAAAATACCAGATTAATAGATACTTTGTATGTTAGTGTGGAGATCTCTGTGTGTGACATTTGTTTAAATAAATAGAGAGACAATGCATATGGAAAACTGCAGAAATGCGCAGCAGTTACTGGATAAAGAAATCAGTGTTCTGCCCACCAAACCTCTGAGGCAGTAAACAATGGCCTCGTTGCGGGCGGGCCTTTGCTGATAATTGACCTTGTTTGTAGGTCTGCCTAGTGTCTTTGTCATGCCTTAGGACACTTACCCTGCTCAGCTATGTCAGCTCAATTATGTCAGGGTAAAGCTGTCTACGTATTGCCCCTCTGAATTACGTTAGTGTTGCATTGCAGCACAAAGAATTGTTTTTGCTGCTGTGCATCCTCAGCCCTCGTTTACTGGTCTGAGGTTCTTCCCAGTGAAATAAATGGTTGAGACTCAGAACCGGGCCCCAGAAGGACACTGTAAATGAGTTTAAAAAAACCCTTTTAAATACTGCTTAAGTTCTTCACAGTGCAGTGTTGTTACAAGAAGGCAATAACGTTCTTAGTGCACAATCACAGATATACAGATAGCAGATGTCTGCCTCTTCTAAAGCCTTAAGTAAAAGATTTACTGAAATCTGTTTGTCTGAAATGTCACTCATTTTTATCCAGAATGTTTCCCAGTTTTTTTTATCTAAAGCATATGTTGATTTAGTCCAACAAACAACATTGGGTGTTGATGTGGATAATATCTAAAGTGATGCATCTCTCTTCATTGCCAAAACTAAGCAAAATGCAAACAGCAAAGCAGACAGGTTAAATGGTGCAGTGTAAATGAAGGTTTACATTTGTGCAGCTCCATTAGTGAAGCTGTGATGATTTCTTCGGGCTGTTTCCCCACCTCTTGATCACACTGCATGTTGAACTTGTTTCTTAAGAGCAAAACCAGCCATTTAACTTAGCCTTAATTGTACTGACTATAAAGTTTAAATAATTTAATGCAATTTGGTTCGTGCTCCATATGGAGCAGTGAAGTGTTACACCTTCTAGTGTGACAAAGTATATAGATCTTAAAACAGTTTTTTATTAGCATTATGGGTTGTTTGAGTTTGGAGGTTTTTTTAAAATTTAAATGAAAAATTGAGCAGTTAAGTTTTAGGGTATGTAGCACTGTTTCAGGGTGTGCTTTCTTTTAACAGTGTGAAAGAAAAGAAGAGTTTATTGACAGAATAAAACAACTGGATATTGAAACCCAAGCTGCCATTGTGTCGCACATTCAGGAGGTAGGATTCCTAGTATTGTCTCTTTTGATGTTGTATCTCTCCCTTCCTTGACTTAACAGTCAATCTGTTAAGGATATTTTTGCTATAAAATATTAATGCTTAGAATTTCATAATGGATTCATGAAATTCACAAAAAGGAAAATTGAATATGTTGCTACACTCAAATTACAAGATGAAAATAGGTGTTGGGATCATTACTTGGCTCAGTGGTCTTTTAGAGATGCAGTGTTAAATGCCTTGCTTGCCACTTAAAGGTTATGTAGAAGGAATTGTTGTAAGGATCCATGTGCAATATTGACAAAATCCATGTATGTCTTAGAAGCTGCAGAGCCCCTTGCACCAATGGTGTAAACACTTAGTCCCCAAGCCCTGTGGTAGGTGACACAGCCTGCCCAGTGTTGGGGTCCCTCCCCTGCCATGGAGCCGTGGGAGAGGGGCCCTGAGGGCACAGGCACGGGGTTTCCCTGCCCCTGCTCAGCCTCGTTCCCATTGGTTGGTTTGTGTTCCCTGCGCGGGCAGAAGGACCCTCGGGTCCCGTGACTGGAGCAGTTCCTGGGCAGAGCTCCGGCCATGCGGCTGGAGAAATAAACATCTCTGAAACAGCTATCAAGAATCTGTCTGTCCATATATATTTCCTTTCCACGGGACTCCTGGTTTGATATATGCGTGTTGCAGGATCCCCACTGCAACAGAGGAGTATGTGGAGAAAATCAAATAAGAGATTTCAGGAAATACTAAAGAATTACAGTAAATTGGGTGGTGGTGACTCAAGGATAAGAAGATCAAATGCTCCTTATAGGAATTACCAGTGCCTGCCAACAAATGCATCCTCAACGGGTAAAGGTGATGGCACAAGGAGAAAAGTCAGGGACCCCTCTGAGGCTGGAGAAGCTGCAATACACATCAGGGCACCTGCTTGGTGACAGGGTTTCAAATCCCTGCCCCAAAATACACACTTGCTCTGGTAAAGCTGGAGGGTGGCCATGGGAGAGCAGGAATATAAAAATTCAGATTTAAATTCAGAATATATCAACATTACAAGGACAAAGAACAACATTAATGCTGCTCTCTGTTGACAGATAAAAGCAAAACCCAGGGAACATGACTGGTAATTGTTTTCCCAATTCCATGACACTGTCTAATACTGCTGGGACCCCTCTGGGATGTTATTATATCATTGGGGGCTACTACTGGAGAAGGTAACAAACCTAGGGAATTTCAGGAATGAGGGAAAGGTTGTGCTGAACAACGGATTGGATTTTTTTGCTGCCAAGTATCCCACAAAGGATGAGAAAGAAGCCAGCAGAGGCCCCGGAGTGAAGGTTTGAGTGCAGCAGGGGCTGTTAATTAACGCCTTTAGCATGTCACGATCCACATTTGCTGAGACAGGAATATCAAGAGGGAATATCATGCACAGCCTGGATCCAGGCAGCATTTGTACCAGCTGTGGAGAGCTCACTCAAGGATTTCATGTGCATGGGCAGAGGCTCTCTTCTCTCCAGTTTATCTGTTCTGCCAGCCCAGGAAATCACCCTGCTTGCTATCAGACCGAATGGGGTGGGGCTCTGGGTGTGATCCCCCACTCCACCCCGAGCTCCAGCTGTTTCTTCTGTCTTTGCACTGAGTTTGCCTTTATATTCAGTCTTCCCCCATTTTATTATTCTCAGGGTCACCCTGCATGTTTCCACCCCGTTCTTCAGGGGATGTTATTTCTCTGATCTGTGCAGTGTCTGGGGGATCAGGAAGCCCCATATTCATCACCTCAAGCTTCCATTCCAACTTTTTGTTTTTTCTCCTTTTCTTCCTCTGTTTCTGCAGCTGCCCAATTTTCAAAGACTGATAACTCAGCTGCTTTCCTGCCTTCTATTTCTTCCTTTAGGTCCTGTTCCCTTTTAGTATCATTCTTCATGAACTGACAAGCAGCTGTTAGGTGGCTGCCTAACATTTTACAAATCTGTTTCCTTCCTTTCTTTATGTGGTCCCTGGCCACCTTCAGATGTTCTTCCACAGCTTTCCAATCATGCCAGCATCACAAGTCCACCCTTCTGAGGGTTCAGGACTTGGATTCCTTCCATGCTTTTTTAAGGACTCAGGGATATCACCTGCCATCCTGCCCACTCTGCCAATTTGTTATGCATTATTGGTTTCAGGTTGCTCAACGTTTCACCATCAAAGGTATTAGCAGAAGCAGGCTAAATATGAATTTGTAAAAGTGGGACTTAACAAAATTCAGTGGCAAGGGTGACTCCATTGCTTACTATACCGATGAAGCACACAAAGGAAAATCAAGTTAAAATTGATTTAGAATGATTTACACACAGACTGAAGATGCAAAAGGTTAAGGGCAATTCTCCCACTGATCAGAGAGGACCCTCTTGCTTTCCAAACCCCTGATAAAGCTTAGGTGAGCTAGGTCCAATCTTAGTCTCAGACTTCATCAACAGTTTATATCTAAAGGATTTAGCAGCACTTGGCCATGCAGCTGGAGAAATAAACATCTCTGAAACATCTAGCAAGAATCTGCCTGTCCATATATATTTCCTTTCCACGGGACGCCTGGTTTGGTATATGCATGTTGCAGGATCCCCACTGCAACAGCCCAGTGACTCGTTTCAGTGGCCTCTGAGCTAGATGGTCTTGAAGAGCTGAAATTGAACATATAGTCTTTTTAAAAAGGTATTCGATCCAATGACAAGCATTCTTAGATTTCTAGGACTTCAGAAGAAGGAAAGGCTATGGATAGGCCTGGCAAATAATGCAGAAAGTCTCTTACTTTGAAGAGCCAGGTGGAAGTGCCCCTCAGTGGGAGTGGATGCTGACTGTGGCCAGGTGCATGCAGGTCATGCATGCAGGTGTAAAAAGCCTGGTACAGTCAGATTTGAGGAACAAATAAGGGAAGTCTTAAGACAGGAATTTTTTCTTAACATTTAAAAAAATAGTTAATTTTTAGGAAAGAAAAAAATTACAATGAGGTAAGGACATGATTATAACAAAAGCTGGAACAGTCATTAACTGAGCTTGAGAGACTTGCCTGATGTTTCTGCTAAATGATTCAGAGTAAATCAATTTAGGTAGGGTAACAGTTGAAAGATACACTGCTAGCAGCAGCCAGAGGTATTTCTGCAGCTGATACAGCTCCTCCCAGCTGTATCAGGTGCAAATTGCAAATTCATTGAAATTGGGGATTCTTCCTAGTAAGTTCAGTGTGGGATCAGTCCCTTCTCTGTGGGGATTACCTCAGGGTCAGTAAGACAGTTGCATACTTCTAATATGCAAGTGTGCATGCTATTGATCATATTTATCTGATCACTTTTAAAACTCAGACTTTAAGAATTATAAAAAATGTAAATACCAAGAATTTCTGGGTAGTGTTGTAGTTAAGGTAGTTGCATTTATTATTTGCAGCCTGGGTTTGGTGAAATGGATATGTTTTTTAATTTATCAGTAGAAGAACCTGGGGGATGCTGCATATATGGTGAACAAATTTTCAACTCAACCAGTGGAAAGACATACTTTTCTGTTCCTATTCCTAGGTGACTCACAACCAGGAGAATGTATTTGACTTGCAGTGGCTGGAGCTCCCAGATATGGCCCCAGAAGAACTAGAATCTCTCTCCAGGAACATGGTTTTCCACCTCAGGAGGCTCATTGATGAGAGAGATGAATGCACAGAAGTACGAGGACATATCTATCCCATACAGAGCTGATGAGAAGCTGTGGATGAGGGCTCCATTCCTTCTCTCATGTCTTGTTTGTGGACTAGGTTTCTCTTTCTTCTGCACCTTTCTACTACACCTCTGAAAATTTGTAGAAAGTGTTTGACTTTTCCATTGGTTCTTGTGTAAGCACTAAGATGTGGTAAAATGATTGGTGAAGAGGAGTTGAGCAGTCTCTCCATGAAATGGAGACCGAATGTCTCTGAGTCTCTGTCTAGTCATTCATGCAGTGCTTCCTAGTCTCTCCATTGGCATCTACGCTCCTGGGCTCCATTGTCTTGTCTAGTTTTTTTTGATTCATCAGTTCCTTTCCCTTCAGATCTCTGGAGAAGCCTCACCTTCTTTGGCCTGTTAATCATCTGTCATGCTTTTGACTGCGATTGTGTTAATTAAAACTGTTAGTTGTTACAGGTTTTTATGAATTCTTCAAGGAAAACAGACTACTTATTTTGAGCATTGGAAGGGGAATGTTCTAGTGGTCAGAGCATAGTGGAGATTCCTTTCCTCTTCTGTGTAACCTTCATTCCTGGCTGTCACTAGGATTCTGTATCATGCTAGACCAATAATTTCCTAAATCTAAAAATATTTTTAGGTATTTTTAAAACAATGTATAAATACGCTATTTATCTCTTGGCACTACATAGTCTTCTGTATTTCCAGGTCATTGTAGATCTCACTCAAGAGAGAGACTATCTGCAGTCTCAGCAACCACCAAGCCCTCTGAAAGTACCAAGTCCAGATTCTTCACCAAACCCTGCCAACCCTCTTTCTAATGAAGAAAAGCAGCACCTTGCAGTTGAGCTGGCGGACACAAAGGCTAAATTGAGAAGAATCCGTCAGGAGCTGTAAGTCACCGTTATTTTGTGCTTCTGGAGAGACTTGCATATTAAGTCTTGTACATCCTGAAAAAGCAGGAGCCTGTTGGCTCCAATACACCAGCTTCCATAGGTGCTCTCAGAATCACACCTTTCAAATCAGAGCAGTAGGAAGCTAGTAGTGTCTTCCATCTTTTCTTCTTTCATAATTGGCTTTTAAATGTAGTGATGGCTGCTTCCATTCTTCTTTTTGTCTCATCTCTCTCTTCCCCTCCTTCAAAATACCAACTGCTAGCTCTGCATTTTAACTTGAAGTAGAAAGTCCACAGGCCAGTGAAGCAGGTGCACGAATGAGATTTAAACAGAGGAACTTAGTATAAAAATAGAGTTGCAAACTCAGATCTATGATATGCGTATGGTATAATGGGAAAATGATGAAGCTGTCATAATAAAGAATATGCTGTGAGATTTGTATCTTCTTTTACAGATTCCTGGCAGTGTCCATATAATCAATATTGTTTCAGGAAAGAAAAAAAATTACTAAGATTTTTCTAATCTTTTTCAGGGAAGAGAAGTCTGAGCAGCTTGCAGATTCTAAACATGAAGTTGAGCAGCTCACCCTAGAGCTGCAAAAAATAAAGCAAGAGGTGAGATGGGCTTGTTTTACTGTGACAATCTTCCCTATTTAAAAAAAGATCCTGTTTCAGTGTGAGGCTAAAATTACTACTATGCCTCTTTTGTAATGAAGAAATCAACTTAGTCCAGCAAGCTGTTCAAAGATTATGGTTGTGGCATAGCAGTGCTATGCTTTTCACTTAACTGTTGAGAACAGTCTCATCTGTTCAGCTTGCAAATAGCCTAGTAGTGCCTGAAGCTTATGCAGCATCAGGCATTAGTAATGTCCAACAGGCTGAAGAACCTCTCTGTCTTGTAGAGAATTTACTGGCTACCAAGAGAATTCTTACTCCTTAACCAGGGGAATACTATTTGTCAACACTTAAAATCAGTAAGTAAATACAAAAAAATAAAGTTTGAAGTACATGCTTAAAAGTGTTAACTTAGATTTTTCTCCCTGGTTATCCCTCACAGAACATGCACCTTGCCTCAGATGCTCGCTCTGCCCGAGCATACAGAGATGAGCTCGACTCTCTGAGAGAGAGGGCAAACCGTGTGGAGAGACTCGAGATGGAACTGGTTCGGTGCAAGGAGAAACTTCACGATGTGGAGTTTTACAAAGCTCGCATGGAGGCAAGTGAAAATTAGGAGGATTCGTTGAGTAATCCTTAATGTGTGGCTTTTGTTGCATTACTAGTTCATGTGTTGTTTGTCATTAAGCTGACTGTAGCAGAACATCAGAGCAAGTAAAATTTTCATGACATACATCATAGCAGTTGACTGAGCATCATTAAACTTCTTTCAGTAGAGGAAGGACTTGGTGCGCACAAAATAAATGCCCATTAGTTTTAAAGAACTCTGCTTAGTTCAGCATTATGTGGCTAAACAGGACAAACCTTTTCTGAATGTTGTTGTTTTTTTTTTTTTTAGAGTCCAGATCCTTAGTTTAGCTTTAGGTAAATTCCCTGTGTTCCAGAGTTGTTCTTTCACCAGCATTTTAAATACCATGTATTAATTAGTTAAGTGGACGTCTGGGAGATTTTCCTTAGGGTTTTGTAGCAGATGCAACTGGTGTTAAAATGGCATTTTTAAGGATGACCTCAGATGACAAATTCTAGCCACCCCTTTTTGCAACTGTTACTTATAGTAGAAAGGAGAAAAAATTTGGTTCCTCCCTAGTTTTATGAGTGGGATATGTTAATGAGAATTGTGTGGCTTTGCCCTAGTAGTAATGTCAGTTACTCAGCTTAGTCACCTGCAGCTATGCCCATCCTGGAATTATTAATTGAATTAGGTTGCAGAAGACCTTGGAGATCATCTGGCCAAACTCATTGGCTCAGCATGGCTGACATTAAATTTAAGTAGGACTGCTTTTACTTTCTGTTCTTTCAGTTCTTTGAGGCATTCACACCAAAACTCCCAATAATCCACATACGTAACACTTCAGCCAAGGTCAAATAAATCCAGACTGCTGAACAAATGCAGGTTCGGTAATTGACAACCTCACTATAATTAGATAAAATCCAGGTCTGAAGTAGAAGAGTGAGGTTGCCAGGCCTCTTGCTGAGAGCATAGACCTTATTTTTCTGCTCTATAAACTCTACTTTGTAGGTGATTTTTTTTTCCCTTCTATAACCTAAGGGGGCAGCTAGCTGCTGCTTCTTATGAATAGGTTCACTAAAATGGATGGTTATTAAATGTAGTAATAGACTACAAAAGCCTGTCTTGCTTCTCAGTAATTCTCAGTTTGCATTAGGAAGTACAAAGCTCTGTCTCTCTCTGTTTTCCTCCCTCAAGCTGGCAAATCAGTCATGCTCTACCCTGGCACACTGGCTATCAGTGAGCCATCCTGGTGTTCCCCTTCTGACTGTGCGCTGGTGGTGCTTAGCTTTACCTGCTGCTCAGATAATTTACCTGGAGCTTGGAGAGGAGTTTTTGTCCCCTTCATCTGAGATCAAGGGAGTAGCCTCCTTGCTTGCCCCAGAGCCAGCACTTTCCTGCGCTGCTGTCTGCATGTCCTGCACTGCTAATCTTGCTTAACACAGCATTCAGTTAAGAGACCTTCACATTAGTTTCAAGTTTGTTCTAACTCTCTTCGCTCTCTCTTCCACTCTGTCAGTTTTTGGTGGAACTGTGGAATGTCAGAGATGAGTGCTGGCTCTCCAGGGATACCTCCCTGCAATACTGTCATAGTTTAACCCCAGCCAGCAGCCAAGCCCCTCGCAGCCACTCACTCACTCCCCCACCAGTGAGATCAGAGAGAGAATTGGAAGGGTAAACGCTGGAAAACTTGTGGGT
>NW_008237222.1:4232273-4266102 GCF_000691975.1 Corvus brachyrhynchos | reverse complement strand
GAAAGCAAAAGCCACACACACAAGCAAAGCACACCAAGGAATTCACTGCTTTCCATGGACAGGCAGGGGCCCCATCATGTGTAATGGTGACTTGGAAAGTGAAGCACCATCACTCCAAATGTCTTCCCCTTCCTTCTTTTTCTCCCCACTTTATATACTGAGCATGATGCCATATGGTCTGGAATATCCCTTTGGTCAGTTTGGGTCACCTGTCCTGGCTGCATCTCCTCCCAATCTCCATACACCCCCAACTTCCTCGCCAGCGTGGCAGTAGGACAGCAGAAAAGGCCTTGGCTCTGTGTAAGCCCTGCTCAGCAATAACAAAAACATCTCTTTATTATCAACACTGTGTTCAGCCAAATCCAAAAAACAGCCCCATACCAACCATTGTGAAGAGAACTTACTCTACCCCAGCCAAAACCAGCACAAATACAGTAGTGGGACAAGGACTATTTCCCATCGATCTGGCGCATGTCTGATTTGGAGCCCTAGTGTGGCCTTTAGGAAAAATTGTCGCTATTGTAGGGGCTGAGCTTTTCTAATGTGCAGCAGGATTGCACAGCTGTCTGCAGGGTGCTCTGTGGTTTAGAATAGACAGAGAGTTTCACATTCTCACCACTCCCTCTCCCATCATTGATCGAGTTTTGACACAGCCATGGACTGCCAGCATTGAGCAGCAGGCAAACTCCATTGGTCTCAGGCTGATGCATTCAGAGGATTCCACAGGGCACTATTCCATGTTTTTATGGTCATAGAGTAGCACAAAGGCTGTGCATACTAGCCAGTATCTAGCTTTCCATGGGGGCTCAGTTTTCTGTCAAATCTGACTCAAGTCCTCTGCCCCTCTGAAAGAAGAATTAATGTCTGGGGTCAGTACAGTGTCTGGTTAGATTTGTTCTGGGATGTAACAGAGTAGAGATTCTTACCTCTAGACTGTACAGTGATTATTCATTTCGTGGTGTTTACTGGTTGCTGATGGCTTGCTAAGCTGCTCTAACCCTTAAGACCAACACATCATACAGAGCACAGCAGTGAAAATGTAGGTGTGTTCAGCATCAGCCATTGTTCTGTGGTAATGTGGTATCTTAAGGCTCATAGAGTCTTGACAGGGTTATTAATAAGCAGTGCCAGATTGGTAGGTGAGAAGAAAAAGTGGATTTAATGTTGTGTCTCAATGCAGAAAGCTATTAAATGAGTCCTTAAATCCTTTTCCTTCCTGGTATTGCAGGAGGAGTGCAGAAGGTTCAAATCTGTATGTCAGTGTAAAACATTTAGGGCTTGTGTGTTGTTTTCCTTCTCTGTATGTCTTGACAAATTGTTTAGGAGTGACTTGTTAGTTGAACCATTGTTGAAGGGACATGAATGTGCTCTGGAGCCTTCCTGCTGGGGTGGCTTAGTGAGCTGTGAATGTGAAGGAGCAGCTCAGTGCAGGGCTTCCTTCATGGAGGTGCTTCTCTGCAGTGCGAAGCTCCCTTCCAGGATTCATCTCCACTGAACCTTTGGCTGTTCCACAAGATGAGCTTGTTTGCTGAGGCCAAGGAGTGTGCTTTGCCCAGTTTTCCTCCTTCTCACCATAATCAAATTTCTATGCAGGATGACAGGAGTAATCTCTTGTGAATTAAAAAAAGGCAAAAGCATTTCTTGTATGTTTTCATATACTGTTCAATGATTGTCACAAGATGTTAACTGTGCCATGGCTCAGTAGCGACAGCTTCTGAACTGCCTCGAGGCAGGGGTTTGAACTGGGTCTGGATGCATGTGCAAGTTCTCTATTTTCAGATTTAAGCAATTTCATTGCTACTTTAGTTTCTGAAAATGTTTCCCAGTGGCAACACACCCTGATTGTGCAACCACTTATCCCCAGAGTTAATTGTAACCATCTGAATACACAATGCACATTCTTAAAGCTATTTCAAGTTGCAGTTGATAGGGCATCAAACCACAATATGTAATTCATTTTAGAAACTGCAAAAGCTGAATTAAACTCAGTGTATTAGACAAAAAAATACACAGCCAATTTGTTCCTGATTTTAAAATGAACTTAAGGTTATAAAATAATGTTGGTGCATTTGTTAATTCAATTAAAAATAAACCTTAATTTCAGAGGAAGCAGCACCACCTCATGACTACCACCTGCTGACTGTCTAACAAGTGTGATTTGTAGCTAGAGAGATTTTTAGGTCAGCTGTGTTATTCCAGCAACTTCTGGGAGATGTTAGTGCTGTCATGTTTTAGTTCGGACAGCTTTGCTTCCCAGGCCTTGAGATGTAACTCTACAAAGCTCCCATGGACTAATTATTTAAATTACATGAACATCTCAATATTAAGACAACCTCAGATCATGGTGATCTGGGGGTGAGCAATGTCTACCTTGTCATAGCAGGCATTTCCACCTGGTTATTAATTTAATATTTCATCAGAACTATTTTGAACTGGCATGACTGCCCATCCTGGGTACTCAATGGAAAGTGCCTCAGTTTTCCATACACTGCAGCTCCCACTGATGTGTGGTTTGTACCAGAGCCTGCATATGTGCATGTACTTGGCACATAGCTTGACTCTTGATGAGACACTAAAATAACTAGTTCTTGCATGGTAGGCAGTTTTAAGGATAGTTATGAGGTCATGTTTTTGAGGTCAGACGCCACCTTAGTTCTTAGGGCTGTGGTCCACATTGAGTGGGGTGATCTAGCAAAGTAAACTCTTGGCACGTTGCTGTTTCATTACAGATATTCTGGCAGCTTCCATAATAACCCAGCAGTTTTTGTGCCATGTACTTCCTCTGGTCTGTCATCTGTTTAGTGTCAGCCTTTTAAGTTTGCCCACCCTGAAGTGACCCTGTTAGATCAGACTTGGCCCAAAATGCAGGTTCTGTAACTTTAGTGTTTCAGTATTATTGTTATTTTAGTTACTTGCATACTCAGACATTTTAATTGAAGATGAACCTCTTCAAAAGCACTGACATACTTGTCCTTTTAATGCTACTATAGTAGGGAAATTTTTCTCTCATGCTTTTCAAGTTGGTAGCTGACCCACTGAGAGATCAAGGGTAGTATGGTACTGCATAAGGTAGACTTTCCGTATTATGCCATATACAGTCAAGCTGCAACAAACAATTAAGATTATGACAGGCTTTTAAATGATGCCCCCCTGTAGTATCAAAAGGCAGGGGGAGTGGCTGTCATCAGACACTCTTAACTTGTTCTTTACATCTATCTTGTTTCTTTTTCTTCTTCTTTTTTCTTCTCCTTTTTTTCTTTTTTGTTTGTTTTTTAAATAACTGAGCCATATAAGGCTTCTTAAGGCTGATTCCACCCCAAAAAATGAGAAGGTAGTTGCTGATTAAGCTGTGAAAATGATTTGCTCATGCTTGGTGATCTTTCAGGAATCTACTTGGTTTGGGTGTTTGTGGTTTGAGAGACCAGACATGAACACTCTGTCAGCAGAGACATCACATTTGAAATCAGTTATCCAGGAATAAACTTGTCAAGCATTTTGTCCTGTCTGTTTGCACATTTTCTGGTTTTGCATGTATCATTGGAACAGCAGAATGGTTCAGGAGAGGAGGGAGGAAACCCGAGAATGATGAAGTTTCTGTAGAGAATCAATCTGCTTCTTGCCCAGTTGTAACTCATCTGGGGAAAATTCCTTACTGTATCCATTTAATCTTTTAAATGCTGATGCGTTCCTGCCACAGAACATTTGTCTTGTACTCAAGACTTATCTGAGGATCAACAAAAGTAAAAGCTAGAAGTGAGGTATTATAGCTTAAAATGAGACATATTTGATACATGTGTTTAAAACATGACCAATGATTCATGGCCAGATTTCATGCTTTGGATATTTCATGTTTCCAGGATAAGATACTTAAATGCACAGAGTTTCATTTGTTATTTGCAAGAAACAGTTGCAGTGCAGGATAATTAACCTGTTTCTAATGCTGTGGCTACAGAAGAGTAATAAATTAAACTTCTACTCAGTAAAACCAGATCCAAAAGCTCTAATGAGTAAGCGACATGGCTTGTGCAGTTAATGCTCATGTGTTTAGTGGGGAAGTGGCAGGGAGTGTTAAGTATAAAACAACTTCTACTGTTCAAGTGAATTAAAATTCTGTTCATGAGAGAGAAAATTTATTAAACAGGCATTTGCACATAAGTGTACTGAAACAGGAATGCAGATATTGAATGTATTGATGGATACTGTTCCCCATCCCTTGAAAGTAAATCATCTATTTTGAAGCTGGGAAAACAAGGGACTATGATAAGTTGGCAAAGAAATTGGTATTACAACAGTGGAATTGGAACTGAACAGTTGCTCTTTGTGCACCTCTTGATCTAGCCTCATATAAAGCAAATGAAACTGTTAAACTGGTAAAATTGAGGAAAAAGACCCTAAGAAATATTAGATTTACTTGCATAATGACTCCCAGGTAATGAAACATAGTATCACCTCTCATTAAAATATTAGGTAAAAATCTTCTTATGAGACAAACATGTCAGATTTCTTTCTTTTTTTTTGCAATGTCACTTTATGAAACTCACTTGGTCTATGAGAAGTCAGTAAGAAATTAACACTTTTTTCCCCTAGGAATTAAGAGAGGACAACATTGTATTGATCGAAACAAAGGCCATGCTAGAAGAACAGCTAACCATGGCAAGAGCTCGTGGTGATAAGCTGCATGAATTAGAGAAGGAAAATTTGCAGCTGAAATCCAAACTTCATGATGTAGAGCTGGTATGCACTTTCTTTTTCATTATGCTAATTTTTTTAACTTTTGTTTTTATGCTACATTACAAGGGCATGTAGTGATAGGACAAGGGGGAATGGCTTCAAACTGAAAGAGAGTAGGTTTAGATTAGAAAGTAAGAAGAAATTCTTTACTGTGAGGGTGGTGAGGCACTGGAAGAGGTTTCCTGGAGAAGTTGTGGGTGCCCCATCCCTAAAAGTGTTCAAGGCCAGGTTGGATGGGGCTTTGAGCAACCTGGTCTAGTGGGAGGTGTCCCTTCCCATGCTAAGAACTGCATAATCTTTAATGTCCCTTCCACCCCAACCCATTCTATCATTCTGTGATTCAGGACATTATAAAGGTCATGTCATGCTAGCTTTTACGAAGTGGCTGGAGGTTCTGAATGCTTTTGTGGGTGACTTGATGAATTTTTGGGCTATGATTTCTGAAAATTTGAGAACCACTGAGGCAGCACTTCAGTGTCCATAAATGCAAATGGCCCAGATAGTCACAAGAAGCAACAACAGATTCATTCTCCAGATCTGTTTTCAGGAGTTAAAATTCAAATTACGAGGCAGGTGCTACTTGCTGATCCATATGACTGTGTCCAAGTTCGATGTGATGAGTTGAAGCTCTGCAGAATTCAAGGTTCTATCTGCAGAATTTCCAGTGTGTAAGAGCATGATGCTGCATGTTTTTGAAGAGCTTAGCTCTGGAGACATCTTGAATCCAGCCTGCCATACTAGTCCTGGCTTGTAGTGGTCCTGTGATCACCTGGTAGGTTCTCGCTGCCATCCCTCTCTCTCCAAGTGTATTGTGGGCCAGAGCTGATGCTAAACAGGGCCAGCTGGGCTTTGCTTTCTGTGGCATATATGGTAGCCCACAGCAAGCATTTAATGCTGAAGGTGTATTTCGTTATAAAACCACAGTGTTCAAGGAGATTCTTCTACCCTCAACATACACTGTGCTTGTAGCAGCTCGACCTAGAATCTTACAGATGAGCTGAATATGCGTTTGCATTCATGTGTGTCTTGCACAGGACCGGGACACAGACAAGAAGAGAATTGAAGAGCTTCTGGAGGAGAACATGGTCTTGGAGATTGCACAGAAACAGAGCATGAACGAGTCTGCACACCTAGGCTGGGAACTAGAACAGCTGTCTAAAAGCACTGATCTTGCAGATAGTGAGTACCAGCTGGGGTAGCTGTGGTGTTTGTGGTCTGTTTCAGAGTAGACAGATTGGTTGACTGAGATGGGAACAGAAGGTGAATTGAAGATTGGAAAACTTCCCTCATTCAGCCACTTGTCTTTGACCTTAGTTTTTTTTTTTGAACTTCTAAAATGCATTCCTTTAGTATCTTTCACTTTCCTTTGAAAGCATCAAAGTGTTTTGCTTTTGTTTTGTTCATCACTGAGAGAGTGACTTTAAGTATCACACTTTAATAAAAATTGAAAAAAAAAGAAAGCTTTGGAAATGACACAGCAGAAATGTCACATTGAATATTTCCAACTGAGTGGTTGGGTGGAGTCTGTCATCTTTAGTATTCTTTAGTACAGTTAATACAGACAATTAACTGGCCTTTAAGTCCCAGGAAGTAGTGTATGCTGAAGTCATTTATTTTTACTAGATACTGAAAAATGTGTGCAGTTAAAATAACTGGCTGATATTTTTTTCTTTGAGTGATTGATTTGATTTCCGTAACTATCACAAACATAACTAATTCATTCTTCACTGGACAGGTTTTAGAATTGATTTCTGTGTTTAACATTTACTCTATCATACCAGCCTAAATAATGATTCTAAGTGGAACTTGGGAAATACAAGCTATTTCCTGTAATTCAACATGCAGCTTTTACTGAGTATTCACCTTATTTTGCTAAGACTTGCATGTTTGGCTTTGTGTACCAGGAACAGTTGAACTTGAAGACAAAGGAATAAATTAGAGTAAGCAGATGTTTTCAGTGAAACTCTCTAGAATAGCTTTGTTTTGTAAAACAGCTGAGTGTATGCCTGACACCAATTCTGAAATCTTCTTGCTGTCTAGGATCCAAGTTCTCTTCACTAAGATTAATGACTAGTTAATTGTTATTTGTAAATAATAATCTTGCAAAGTAGGTTATGTTAGCCTGAGAAATGAATGTCACTCTAGTACTCCTTACATGTAATCAAGGATATTGCTCATTGTGTTAGTGGAGGGAAAACAGTTTTCTCAAAACTTAGAAATTTTGATCAAGAGTATTTCAGGAAAATGTAAAAATATCGTATTTTCTGGCCTGTATAAAATACCAAGTTTTGTTCCCTTCCTGATTTGCTTTCACTATCAGTGTAATAGAAGGAAGAATGCTAGTTTTATTTTGTTACATCTTATTTACTAATTTCTGAAACATAACTTTCAAAATTAGCTTGAGTGATTTATCACTGCACTGATGTTTAGCATTTTAGCCCTGGAGCATCAGAAACTCTCTGATTAACCAGAGAAAAAGAATGAGGAACTAAGAACATCCACAATCTTGTATTCAGTAGGAAAATAAAATGGTGAAGGAGGCTGGATTCTTTTGTAAAAAGAGACTATTCCACTTTGGACTTTTATCTCATGGAAGTGCTGTTGTGATTTTACAATAATTCTCTTTAAGAAGTTTTATTTCAATCGATGTTGCTGTTCTGAATGCAGCTTGTTTGTCACAAATAGAGTCAAACTGCAAAACTCTTTTGGAAAATCTCCTGTTCCTGGATATCAAGTTGAGTCTGCAAGGGTGATAGATACAAGATTTTACCAGCCAGTTTGGAATATTTTATTCAAAATAATTTAAAAAATAAGCATGGTAAAAAGTAATTTAGATGGACTTTGCTTCAGAACAGAACTTGACTGGAGTATTCAGTTAATGTTAACTATTTGAGTCTTCACTTGACCGAAGCTCTCCAGGTGATGCTCCATAAAAGAGACAAATAGGATTTTACTATTCTCAGAAAGTTGCCAGCTTAAAGTACTCAGTATGCTGTAGTGCTTATTTAGAAGGAGTTATTAATTTTCTTAGATTTAAAGACAGTGTTAAAAGTCAATTTCATATGAAATGCTGTTTTGAGGTGATGGGTAGCAATTATTTCATGTGAAACAGAAGATTGCTCTTGTAATTATTCAAATGCTGGGCAGAGAAATTAACAGAACAGTAAGGCCTGGGTGATGGATTTTGAGGCTGAGAGGTAGTGAGACTTTGATTTACAAACATTGAGTAAAATAACATCTCTGTTGTAAAACTTGATGCAATTTTTTTAGTTCTGAGATTTCAACTTCAGACACTTCTCAGAGCAGCATTCTGATGGGTGTCCTGTGCCTGGGTACCTAGTAATAAATTATTCTCTCTGATTCGGCATATTCTTGATGAAGAAGTTGTAAAGATAAGCACTGGAATACTCCTTTGTAAGAACTTTTTTCATGACTAAATGTGATTAGATACCTGAGTTTTCACTAGCTCTTGGAAGTGCACCACCTTGCTGTTTTAGCAAACAATTAGCAGGGGTTTATTTTCTGCCTCAATTTATTTCCTCTGATGAAAGTATGAGATGGTATCAAAGTATATTTTGCTACTAACATTAGATGCATTCCTAACATGACTAAAGCAGATTTAAGAAGAGTTAAGAAAGTGAGCAACTTTTGAGACAGCTGACTGTTCAGATGGCTGTTTGTTCAGATAGTAGCCTATTTATTAAAGGTGCTAATGGTTATCTGTGAAAATGGGTTCTGTTTTTAACCGTCTTTACTTAGCAGTCAAGCTGAAATTGTAAGACTGACAGCAATAATCTTCATCTGAGTGGATCTCACACACCTCAAAAGGAGACGTTTGTAAATTGATTAGTGCCACCTTCTGTTTCTCATGTTTCAACAGCCAGAAAGTCCTTTGTGTTTGAGTTGAATGAATGTGCTTCGAGTCGAATACTGAAGCTAGAGAAGGATAATCAGAGCTTGCAGAACACAATCCAAGAGCTGAGAGATGTCTCCTTGACCTCCAGAGAGAGCAGCCTAAGGTTTGTGGAACTGGAAAAGGAAAATCAACAGCTTAGCAAAAAGGTAATTTGTTCACAGGAACAAGTGGAGCTCTTAGTTTTTTAAACACAGTGCACAAAGGACTGTGCAGCATTCCTGAATGATGAGAGTTTTCAGGGAGTTCACCCATGATCCCCGTAAGACTGACCATGGTTTTGGTCCCATCTATTTAATTGCATTCTTATGCAATTAAATTCTAATAATTTTATTTATTGCCTTCTACTTCACTGCCTGCTTATGTGCATCATTGTAAGAAAAAGTGACTGTTCCCATTAAATGAAAGCTGGTTTTCAGTGCCTGTTTGCCCCTGTCAGACTGTACTGTTGATTATGTCCTTTTCTGTTGTCTCACAACCATCACTACTAGGAAAGGAAGCCATGGTCACAGTGAACTACTTTAGTTTTCTGAAAGTTTAATAATTTTTACATGTAAGTCAAATAAATCACACAGGTGAATTCAGGTTAGCATGTTCTAAATGTCTTTCTGGCTGTCCAGAGTCCTGGATCTGCTTTTTCTTTTTTTCTGTCCTCTTCGCTGTTTAAAATTCTCTGGTGTCTCTCTCTCTCTGCAAAGATCTCAGTTCTTCCAGTCTTTGTAACAAACATGTAGGTCATCACTTGGTAAATTTACTTACATATGTGTGTGTGTTGCACTCTGTTATTAACTGTGATGACATTTAGCTCAAGTGCCAGCTCAGTGCTTGTCCTTGTGAAACAAACTGCTCAGTTCATCTCCAACTACCAGCCTTATTTTTGTCTGACTAGTAACTTGAATCCTCAACTCTGGTTAATTGAGCCAAATGCTGCTGGGAAAAAAAGATGCTTGCTACTCTTTAAGTATAAAACATTTTCGTGTTGGATTTTTTCACATTCCTACCGTTCATAAATTATCCAGAATACAAGGCTCATTTCTCCTTTTGCCATTACTGCTGTAACCTGTGTGTGTGTGACATTGATGCAATGATTTCTGTTCTGTTTGGCTTGCCTGTGAGCTAACTGGGTGTTTCAAAGGACAAGGGGAGAAGGCATCTAGATATGAAATGCTGCTTGTGGATGACTAGATTGTAACAAGCCCATTTCTCTGCTGGAGAGAACAGGTATCCAGCACTGGATCATTCCATCTTCTGGAGAGATTAATTTGCTAAGCTGTGATCAGTTCTGCTTCTTTGCTTTCTTTTGTGAGCAAGGAAAACTGCAAAGATTCAGTTCACTCTAATCTTCCTTCCACACTTCCATTTATGACCTGTTGTGTATAAGTAATTCAATCCAGCTCTAATTTACATGCCTAAAATTGGAGAGGGAGGCATAGAAAGCACTCAGCAGATACCTGTGGTGTACAGCCACTCAAGTCACTTGAACAACTGTGGTCAACCTCTGGCTTTGCCCTAGGCAGATTCCTGTGGGCACCTCCTGTTACAGCACTATATTGGTGCCAACAGTTGTGATTCCAGAATTAGTCTGAAGTTTTTGAAGATGATGAATGCTTTGACATGGTGGGGTCACCTAAAGGTCTCGTAGTTCTGTAAGACACAAAATAGTAGTAGGGAACACCTCTGTAGTGTAAGGAGAGCACCACATGTATCAAAGAAATGAAAAAAAAAAGGCAGGCAAAAATAGTCCTATTAAGAGCAAGTGAAATGCCTGAACACTACACCAGAAAAATACAGAATATGATGGGAGCTGTTGACTGAATACCACAGATGAGTCAAGTTGAAGGACTTCATCTCCCCTTCAGGGAAATTTGGGAAAACAATTAGTAGACAGCATTCTGTCTGGTTTTTGTCAGTGTACAAGATTATTTTACATACATAAAATAATCTTTGATGTGAGATGTTCGAATTTGTTTTAATCTTGCCTTTCTCAAGTATGTTTTTGTACTTCTCCCACACATGTATCCCCTCAATTAGAATATAGCAAGGTGTGCCAGGGAAATAATAGGCAAAGTCTCTTACTCACTCAAAAACGTTTATTTTTTTCAAGCATGTATAAGTCAGAGGACAAGAGATAAAGAAGTATTTTTCTCAAATGTTCTGTGTCTTTGGGGTTCTTTTGGTAACTTTCCTGAGATACCCATAGTAAAATCTTGTCTCCCTAAAGTTGTTTAATTGAGCTGAGATTTCATCCACTGTCTGAGACTTTCAAAAAATGTTGTTTGAATATGCTTGTTTATCTGCTGATCTAGTGCTTGGTGGGATCATGTAGCCAAAACAGGATTATTCAGGTAGTACAAGAGGAGATGTTATAAAGGAAAAGTTACGTACAGTTTTTTTTTTTCCTTTCTTACAAGGTTTTCAGAGGAGCTAATAATAGAAAACCCTCCTTTCAGGCACAGTCAAGTAGTAGCAGTCTGAGTACCTGTCCATTGTCTCTGCCTTTCTGACTTACTGACAAGAGCTGTAAACAGTAATGTCTTACTTGCCTCCAGTTTTCTGGGAAATGCAGATGAACATCAGCTATTGCTGAGCTACTGAGTTTGTTGCAGCTTTCTCTGAACAGCTCCTTTGAGACCAATGAACCTCCACATGGTTACATTTCCAACTGCTGAGCCCTCCTTATCTCCAATCTGGGCACCCCCTGCTTGTTTAAACACTTCCTGTAATAAGGCACATGTTGACACAGGCAGAGCCCAGCCTCCAGCTATTTCCCACTTGTAAGAATTAGGTTTAATACCCCTTTCATTGACATTTTCACTGTTGGCAGAGTTGATAATACCAAGACAAAAATGAGCTGATACTTGTGCAGAGCTGTAGGTGCTCACAGTACTTTGCAAGCTTAGAAAGGAATAAATATTTCCTGACTTGGGGAGTATAGTTCCCAGAACCTCTTGGTTCTAAATACTGAAGAACTACTGCTTTTCTGTTCTTCATGCATTACAAGTATGACTTCAAAAGGAATAAGTAAGAAAACTTTTGTTTGTTGTAGGACTGGAGCCTTATTCACAAATCTTTCAAATGCAGCCTTGTCACCTACTGGGGAAAAGAGGGCCAACAGAGCACAGGGAGTGGGAATTTAAACTTGCTCACTCCAGTGCTTTAGTGTTTTTCCTCTGTTCCTGTTTTAGGTTGGTGTTTTGGTTTTTTTAGTGTTGTTGCTCACTGAAGTGTCTTAATAACTTTGTCTGCATTCAGTGGTAGAGTAAGACCATCAGTGATGGAGTGGCTAGGAGGAGGCAAGTTCCCCAGGAAGAGGAGCACCTTAATCACTTAGAAGGGGAGAAACTTAATCACTTTTGGCAGGAGCACAACAGGGCATTCAGCAGGCAGGTGAACTAAGCATTTCTTACTGCTGTGCCTTATATGCTCTGATCATAAATGGCATGAAGAAGATTCTTGGCACTGTGAGAAAAACAGTCCATTTCCTCCTCTGAGATTGGCAACTGCAGAAGAGAAGGATTTAATCTTTCAGCCATAGTCCCCATCTCATTTCTCTCTGGTCTTCAAAATGACTTAAAGTGCAAACAGTCCTTGTGTCAAGCTGTGGCTGATGTGTTTTGGTGTGTTCTCTCCATACAGATTGAGAAGTTGCAAAATCAAATTGAAAAAGAGAAGCAAAGCAATCAAGACTTGGAAACCTTGAGTGAGGAGCTGATAAAAGATAAAGAGCAGCTACAAGTTGTCATGGAGACTCTAAAAGCTGACAAAGACAGACAGGTGAAAACTTCTCAAATGTAATATAACAACGTGTGCTCAGTAATGGTAATTCAGTGATGCCATTTAGAGCATCTGGTTCTCTCAGGGAGATAAGGCAATTTGAGAGCTATTAAGTGCAGGTTGAACTTGTTCAAATCTAGGTTAAAAGCTTCTTCAAGTATAGAAGCCCAGCATGTTTTGCTGATTTCTGCTCTTGTTACCATAAGGGGATCTTCTGGCTGTTATAGGAACAGACATTCCCCCTTGAGGGAAAAAAGCCCTTGGATTTTACTAAATGGAATACCATCTGGTTTTAGGATGTGCAGATAAATCCCCATTTTATTGCTGAAGATTGGTCTTTTTCCACCTGTATGGCGTGATTGGTTTGGTTGAGGTCCTTCAGCCAGCCTTTTTGCACTATTTTAAAGACATGCTGAGAAAGTATTTATGTCTTCTGGATTGACATTTTAATGGCCCTTCAGCTTTTACCACTGTGCAGTTCATGTGCAATGCCTAGAAATTCTCTTGTTACAGGTTTGTGCAAGTATCATATCATCTGTACTAATCTGACAAATGAAAAAAGTACAGACAAAGATCATTAGAGACTGGTCTAAATATTCTCAACCTGTATGAAAATTTATAAGTTTCTGTGAGGCAAAAATTAAATAGCAAAACATCTTATTTTTGTGTAGTTCTTGTAATCTTGAAGGATTTTTACCCATACTTCTCCCTGGGAAACTGCACTTTACCAACAAAGTCTTGCATTTCAGTTAGAACAAATACAGATGCTTTGTGGCAGGAATTAATGCATGGTTTGAAGGTAGGGCAGGAAGTAAAACAGGATATATTCTCAGTTGTCAAAAAGAGCAGTTTGTGATTTTTTCAGGTCTAGGCCCTTTTGATTTGTGTGGATGTTGTCTAATATAAGAATCAAATGCAAATTGCAGTCTAAATTGCAATTGCATCAGCTGAAATTTGACCAGTGGGATAAGTGTACTGTCCTTACAGGAAGTGTCTCTTTAATGACATCTGTAACTGCTCTACATTTTCAAGCATTCTGAGATTCCTGACACCTTATCAGAGATAATTTCAGTCTTCAGATCCTAAAGATGAGGACTTTGGGACTTAAGACTATCTTAGACTAAACCTAGACAGAAATATACCCTCTATTAGGAATTATTTGTAGCAAAGCATCTTCTCCAAGGTGTTCTCTGAAGGTCCTCTTTTTACTTTCTCCTTCTGCCTCAGCCTTCTTGGATGGTGGCAGGAATGTAGCGCACACTTTTTAATTTATTAAAATCGTGGCTTACCAGAGGTAACAATTTTTTTCAATAGTTTGGGTTCTTGGTTATATTCAGTAATTTGCTGAGAAATTTATCTTGGATTAAATGGATATGATTTTGTTAACAATCATCTGTCTGCTTTAGGGCTAATTTGTATTGCACTTGTAAAGTAGATGAATAACATTTGCACAACTGTTTATGTAGATAAAGGACCTTAAACAAGAAAATGATCACCTTAATCAAGTTGTCTTATCCCTGAGACAAAGATCACAAGTGAGCAGCGAGGCAAGAGTGAAGGATATCGAAAAAGAGAACAAAATCCTTCATGAAACAGTTACCGAGACTAGTAGCAAACTGAGCAAGCTGGAATTTGAGAAGAAACAATTGCAAAAGGATTTTGACCAGGTTAGAGAAAAAGTGGAAAGGGTGGAAGAAATGGAAAAAGAGCTCCACCGACTGGAGAGGGAGAATGAGCAGCTCACAAAAAAGGCAGCAGTGATGAAAATAGTGACAGAAAAAGTGGAAGTTCTTGAGCAAGAGAATGGCGATCTGGAAGTGGAAAATAGGAAACTAAGAAAATCCTTGGACACATTACAAAATATTTCCATCCGGCTTGGTGACCTGGAAAGGGACAACAAGCAATTGGATGAAGAAAATCTGGAGCTTAGAAGAGTGGTAGAGACCATGAGATTTACCAGCACAAAAATGGCACAAATAGAAGCAGAAAATAAAGATTTGGAGAGGGAGAAAGAGGACTTACGAAAGAATGTGGAAATGTTAAAAGCAGTGAACAAGAAATCAGAGAGGCTGGAGCTAATCTATCAGAGCGTCAACTCTGAAAACCAGAGACTTCAGCAAATGGTGGAGAACAGCAGTAAAAAGATCCAGGAATTAGAAAAAGAAGTTCAAGGAATGGAGAGTGAAAATCAGGTCCTCCAGAGGAACCTTGAAGAGCTAAAGGTTTCTGCCAAACAGCTAGAGAGGTTAGAAAAGGAAAACAAATCCCTAGAACAAGAAATGTCTCAGCTAGAAAAAGACAAAAAAATGCTAGAGAAAGAAACAAAACGGCTTTGGCAGCAATTGGAGTGGAGAGATGCTACTTTGGATGACAATAAAGAAAAGTTGGCAGTTGCTGAGAAGGAAAACAAGACACTAGAAAAGGAAATTGCTCGATTCAGAGATTCATCTAATAAACTGAAAGAGTTTGAAAAGGACAATAAAGACCTCCTAAAGCAAGTTACAATTGATAAGGGAACACTAGCTACATTGAGAGAGGTAAGCAAAATAATTCTACTGGGTTGTATGCTGCTATTTTTTTTTTAAGCTCAGTGAAGTACTAAAGGGAGATATCTGTCCCACAGGAGATCTTCACAGCCTTAACAACTGTTCCTGGAAAGTGGAACATACCAAAAACTGCACTTGGTGCAGCTGTGCAGTACTCCACTTTGTGTCCACAATACAGAGTCTCAAAATTATGTCTTTCTCCATGCAGAATAAAATTTTAAAACAGCTCTCATGTGGTGCCTTTGATACTTTCTCTGACTTTGATACTTTCTCTGACTGTGACCACAAAATTGTTTGCTAACGTAAGAGCTCCAGCAGGGGAGATTGACTCTCAGGTCTAGAAATTTCTAGCACTTGCTGAGGACACATTGGCATCCCTGTTCTGAAAGAGACAAAACCATCCCAGATGACCAACCTAAACCTTTCAATAAGAGCTGCACCAAGATTTGGCTTTACAGCTACCTTACATACAGCATCTTTCCCCACATGCTTCCCTGCTGAGTGAGAGCATGCTAAGCAGCAGTGATCTCTCCCTGCACCAAGCATTGGGACTTTGGCAATCAGAGGATGTGTGTGCCAGAACCTGGCACTCTTATAAGTGGCCTATGAGCAGATTCAGGTTATTGCAACTTGCTCTCATTGCCTGTCCCAGCTGCTGTTGTCCTGCCAGAAACAAGATTTCCTGTGAAATTAAAAGGAAAAAGGGTCGTGCTGCAGTAGCTCAGTGAAATAAGTAAGTTTAGCAAGACTAATACAGTAGGCAATCACTTACTTTAACGTTCAGTTTTATTTCAATTTTTGAAGCATTAGTGTAATTTTGAGGAGGAGAAATAAAGTCTGTCAGAAACACTTGACACAATCCCAAGTTGTGTTTCTGTCCAACTTTCCTTAAAAATAAATAAAATAATATAATTTCTGAGAAGGCTCCTTTTTAATCTTTTCATTCTCAGACTTCTGCAGATTTTCCAGTGGCGCAGACCTCCATACAGCAGCCCATCTTCTTTTCCTTAGTTACTTTCTATAGATCCTGCTGTTTTATGTTGAAGGGACCCTTTTTTACAGACCACTGGACTGGCACTGGCCTTACCCATACATTTTTTTCCCTTGCCATGTGAATGAATTCATGGCTACATTTGTGATATCAGAGGACTCTTGAATACCTAGAGTTTAACAAAATATTTTTCTAAAATTTTATTCTTGCTTCTATTTGATATTCAGGGTAGTTTGGTTTTGTTTTGTTTTTTTTTTTTTACTTAAAGTGCTTCAGTAGCATTTTTGTTCTTTCTTCATGTGTTGTTTAAGAAAACTTTTAGCAGAAACATGAGCAATGTAGATCTCTATGGTGCCTTTGTATTTCAGAGAATTTTGAATGGTAGGGATCTTCACACTTAGCCATGCACCAAAAGTAATTTGTGCTTTTTAGAAACGCAGGCTGTCTTTCGAGGCCGTTTCCACACAGACCACTTTACTGGCATAACAGCAAAGCATTGTCCCAATATACCTTCTGGTACAATGCTGTCAGGTCTTCTCCTTGTGTGACTTCCTTGCTGGGTTCTGCTTTAGTTTCTTCCCAAAGAAACCTAAATGAAACCAGGCTGCATTAGTAGATACCAGAATAAGCGAGCAAAGTCACAAGTCCAAAGCTGTCTTGTCTCTTATGCTACAATAATACACTTTTTAAATTTTGGGCATTAATTTACCGTATGTCAGAAACTCAGTGCATTATTCACTACTGAGCCTGTTACCAAGTCCCTTGCTAATAACATCATAGCCATAATACCTCAGAAGACTTCCATACTGAGGTCCTGTTGCTCCTCTCTATGTATGCCAGTGCTGGCAGGGCTTTTTGTCCTAGCTGAGAGGTGGGAACTCCCTCTGCTGGTCCCCTGGCCTGCACACATCCCTGTGTGGCACAGAGATGGGGTGGTGTCTCCTGGTCCTCACATTCCTTCGTTTGGTAGGCAGGCACAAAGCCAGTGTTGGCAGAAGTCGTTCAGTACAGTGAGTGAGGCAAAGGCCAAAAGAAGCATTCTGCAGATTTATTTCAAGTGACCTATAAATAAAAGCAGTCAGTTTAATTCTGCACTCAGCTGTCACTGATGAAGAATTTTAGCTGACCTACTTGAAACTAGGATTTTATCCAGTGATTTTTTCAGTACTCTTAAAAGAAATGTGTAGTGCTGGATAATTATCACCACCCTTTGCATAGCAACTAGTCATGTTAATGCTTCTTTCAGGATTTGGTCCTGGAGAAGCTGAAGAGTCAGAAGTTGTCTAGTGAGCTGGATAAACTGAGCCAGGAACTGGAGAAGATGGGATTGAACAAAGAGCTGCTGCTGGGGGATGATAATGGAAATGATGACACGTAAGAAAACTGAGCTCTTCTAGTCATTCTTTTGACTCAGCCTAACTGAAGCCCTTTGCCTTTCTTTTTGGTTCTCATCTGTCTCCTTGCCATTACCCTTAACAAGTTTGGAGATAAATCACATTTTTCTGAGGCAAGCTTGGCAGCATACTGTAAGTTTTGCAAAACATTTTTTGGGTGGAAGGAGGAAATGCAATTTTCTACCTCCATGCTAGCAGTGTTACTACAGTTCCTCTGTGCTCCCCAGCAGAGTAGTTGGGTAGCTATTTCAGTGTGTACTTCTCTTCATGATCTCTTTAACAAGTAAGGATAGTGTCTATTAAACAGTGTCTGTCATTACTTCATGTAATTGGTGATCCCGATACCTGTTAGTATAAACATAGATATTGCCTAAGAAACATCTGATGGCAAGGAATTCCTTTGTAAGTCCTATAGTAATGAACAAAGAAAATCCCAACAACCTGTGTGTATATTGGCTTCTTGGTAAGACCTACTTAGAGAAACATACCCATCTTGTAGGAGTCTTTAGTCTGTGGATTTTCCTTCTTGTCACGAATGTACGAAAGAGCCATGAGAAGAAATTTCTGTAGTGTAATTATGGGAAAAAGAGAAAAACTTATTTTCTTTCAAGTTATATAACTCTTTCATACTTCTGTAGAACCATGCTGGTGTTAACCTCTATTACAATTGATTGGATTTTCCGTAAGTGAGTTCCCCAGCTATAATATATCAGTAGCAATCTGCAACACTAGAGGAAATCATTTTCCTGAAGAAGCAAGCACATACAATTTAACATGTAGTGAGATTGGGAATGGGTGAAGGTGAAGTCTTCTATTTAGATGGTGGCTCGTATCCTAGTGGCATACACTGGAAAGCTATTATCATATTTTTCAGAAAATACAAGGTTCTGGAAAGCAAAACTGAATCAGCACTAAAATCAACACTAGCTGTGAAAGAGGAAAAGATTGCAATGCTGGAAGCGCAAGTGAAAGACTTTCTGAACTTGAACCAGCAGTTACAGAATGATCTAAATATGGTAAGAGCTTAAGTGAATTTTAACTTTTCACAGTGTAGTTCTGAACACGTAAATGTGTTCACATGTTCAGAGATTCTTTGGTTTGAGGTTTGATTTTTTTTGAAGAACAGGTTGTCTCTTCTCTCTGCCCCTTTCTATACACATCATTCCAAAGAACTTTTTTCCATTGGACTGCCTTTTTTTTTTGTCCCTTTCTATATAACGAAACAAAATTCATTAAAAAATTTTGTTCTAGGGGCACATCAGCAAGGGTGCTATTGGATAATTGCTCTTTTTAGATCTGTTTTCCCATGTTTTTTTTATTGGCATGGCTGTGTTTTTCTGCCTTGTTTAGTGGAAACATAGGCTGAAGAAGACTGCAGTTGAAACATCTCACCTAGGAACAGCCTGTTTGTTAGGTGACAGTGAGCTTGGGTCAAAAGACCCCTGACTGGAGGCCAAGAGACGTGGAATCTTCCACCTGTCTGTGTCTCAGCTACCCTGTCTGTGAAGTGGGGTAATGGTTGTTGAATCTCTGAAAGTCTGTACAGAGCAAGAGAGGAGTGACATATCCCATCATTATTAATGCATAATCCCAGTTCCCTCAGTGCTGAAGTTGCTTGTTGACTGTGTAGGTGAAGAAGGACTTCGATGCACTTAAGCAGACTCAGCAGGATGGACAGTGTGCTCAGAAGTCACTGAGGAATTCAGCAGAGAAGCTCATTCCCAACCAGCAAATGAATGAGAAATTGGAAACGGGGCACCAAGAAGCTACCACAGAGCTTCTGAAACTGAAGGACAGGGCAATTGAACTGGAAAGGAATGTAAGCCTTCTTCTATTTCCTCTTAGCTCATAGACTTCTCTTGTGCTCATGAGTGGGTTGCTGGAAACTGGATTTTTGAGCTTAAAGGAATCTGGTAGGTTTTCTGGAGCACCCAAGTCTACCAAATTTCTTGGATGTCTCTTAGGACTACATGGGACTTAAGTGCTTCATGTGTCTTGTGTCCGTCTTGTCCCATCTTTGCAGGGATTAATGTGTAACACCCGTCCTACCTTCATTTAATGCTGGGAAGAGTTTGTTTTATGCCTTTGTTGCAGGATGATCATCACTAATTGGTTCTCATCTTTGATAGGACTCCAGATGATCAGGACAGCTGTTTCTTTTCTTCCTGTCACCCCTTCAATGCCATCTCTCTTTCAGAATGCAGCCCTGCATACTGAGAAGCAGCTGCTTAAGGAACAGCTAAAGCATTTGGAAACACAGAATGTCTCCTTCAACAATCAGATCCTGACACTACAGAAGCAAAACGTCTTCCTTCAGGAGCACAACACTGCCCTGCAGACGCAGACAGCCAAACTCCAGGTCAGGGCAGCCTTGTGCCTCTGTGCCAGGAGGTTGGATTTGATTACAGTAGTGTGGAGAAGATGACAGCTAATAGTAAAACGTTTGTGTTGGTAGGCTGATGCAGTGATGTAAAGATGAGGTCCAGAAGGTGGAGCTTAGTTTGAGGTCTGAATTTCTCTAAGCTAGAAGGGAAGTTGGCTCTGTAGCTAATGTCTGGTAGCTACCTTCAGCAAGAAGGTGGTTAGTTAGAGAGAATTTGTTAAAATCAATACAGCAAAATCCAGATGTGTTATTCCATAAGCTACACTTCTGAAATAAAAAAAAACTTTGCTCTTTGCTTTTTTCTGTTAATGCTATGCCTGTGAAAGAGCTTGGAAGAAATGAAAAGAGGACACAAGTCAGCTCCTCGTAGGTATTGTAGCAATGAGTTCCAATCACAGTTTTCAGGCTTTCAGACAAAATGTCAAAGTTGCGAGTGGAAAAGATACTCATAAAAAGTATTTGAATTTAAAAAAAATAAACTTAGTTTGAGAAAGACCAGTTTCAAAGGACAGCATTGGATTGGAATGGAAAGTCTATGACTTTCACTTCTCAAGCTTTTCCTCTTACCTGTTCAGAGATGGGTGTTTTGGTTCTCTTTAATTATTTCTCACCTGTAATTGACTTATATTAGCAACATATAAAATCAATACACCATCTCTCTACTGAAACCAGACTTGTTATGAGTACTGCTCACATACACAGTGTTAGGAGTATTGTCCACGGACACAGTGATGCAGTTAATATTTTTGAGTTTGGGTGAACTTAAGCTTCGTTACGTGTACACAACTGTGGGGTAACTTTTGACTTTGATCATGATTGTCAGAGATGCAATTGAGTTGCGAGTATTCCAGATCATCTCAGTCTTCGGGCTCAAGAGCTTCTGGTAAAACTGTGTTTTTTCAGTTTGGAGGTCATCGGGATAATTTTCATACTACTTATAGCATGGCTTTATGGGGTGCATACTAGCAGTGGTAATACCAAAATTATGCCAAATTGTACATAGATGCCTTAAGTCTACAAGGCAGTGACTTTATTCTTGAATAACTCTATATTGATGTAAGCTGCTACAAAATGTTTGTTGTATCTACCAGTGGAGGTGAATAAGTAATATTTACTTTCTATTTGAGAAACTTTAGGTAGAAAATTCAACTCTCAGCTCTCAGAGTGCTTCACTGATGGCCCAGAACACTTTACTCCAAAATCAGCAGACAGCCAAGGAGAATGAGAATGAAAATCTACTGAAACAGAAGGAGCAGCTGAAAGCTGAGTATGAGTCATTGCTTCAGGACCATGAACACCTTGCTTCACTGCATGAACGGCAGTCTGCAGAGTATGAAAGGCTAATAAATCAGCACAGCTGCCTGAAAACATTACACAAAACCCTGGATCTGGAGCACAAAGGTCTGGGTGAGAGGTACGCTCACTGCTCAGGAGTATAGTGTAGCCAGAATGTGGCCATGTTAGAATTTTAGCCTTAAATGTTGTCTCCAATTGCAAATAGAAGTTACGAAGTTGTTGCCCTGAAAAAGTGCCTAGTCATTCTTGTTGTCATTGGGACATTGGAGTTTTCCAAGTATTTTCATCTAGATTTCAGATCTCTAAAGGTGTCAGAACAGAGTTAACTCTGGTAATATTTAGCAAACAGTGGCTTGGATCTTGGGGATGCTTTGTCAGAAGTAGCTTAAATGCTTCCACTACATTTAAGAATTTGCGCTGTAACAACCTACAGCCTTAAAAACATTCTCCAGTTCTACTGTGTGAGGTCTCTGTTCTAACGATGAAGTCTGCAGGTCACCCAGGTAGTTACCTGTACGTGCCTGGTGTGTATCTTGAGAAATTTCAATAATTGAACTTTGTGGCATCCATGTCATGTCAAAGGAGGCTCTCCGAAGGAAGCTGTATTGACCTATCAGATAGTGATGTATTATTAATTTTCTTGTAGTTCTCATAATCTAAAGCTTTTGCTTCAGGCCTTTCAGTTGAATTAGGAAATCAGTAAACTGTTAATTGTTTAGTCTCTAGTCACTGTTGTTTTCTGACAGTTGTGCGTGGGTTGAACAATATACATGGTGTATTACTACAAAAAATGCTGCTCCTGCCTACCTCTCAAACTTCTCTTTTGCATTTCAGTGATTTTCCTCAAATCACTTGTATTTAAGTTTAATTTCTGTGCAAGATCATTAATTGGGTTCAGAGCAACTCAGTGGTGATCCTTGATGCTAGACTGAAAACTGGTGCTAAACTTTTCTTCTCAAAGATTAAGGAGCTGGCAAATAATGTGCGGTAGATTCTTATAAAGTACAGAAATAAACTTATTGTGATTAAAATATCCACTGGGGCTGTGTGACAGGACAGCTGCTTGGCTGTTGACTAAATGAGCTGTAAGTGATTACACAGACGCTGTTCCTACTTACCAAGTCTCTCTCAGACTGATTAATGGTTCTCATTGGTTCAGGCTTTGCTTGAGATTACTACACTGCAGTCTGTTAAGGCGGTTTGCTGTATTCTTTCTTTGCTTGATGAGTACCAAATACTAAGCAGCTCTAGCCTAAGGAAAAAGTGTTTTTCAAAGAATAGGTTACCTAGAGAGGTAAGTGCTCAGATATCCAGTGTAATCATTAACAGTTTGGACTCTGTTTCTGACATGTGATTCCTAGTGAGAGGTGTTGCAGGGGAGCAGGTGGTGGCCTTCTCTATATTCAAAACAGGTTGAGTTTGGCAGTTTTAAGAGTGCAGTATCCTCCTCAGCAGATCAGTCTTAAAAGATACTTACCAAGGTGATTTGTCCAAGGAGCCCATTTGGCTGTCAGGAAAAAAGCCACAAGCCGCTTTTTTAGTGCATGTTTTGTTCTCCCTCCATCATGTGCTGCTGAGGGAGCAGAAGGGAGAAAGACTAGCATAAGAAAAGTTCTCTTATACCTCTTCTTTTTAACTAAAGTATTTAACTGCTAAGATGGAATATTTCACTTTCAAATTCAGCTAGAATGCACCGCCTGCTAAATTTTCACCAGAGCAGCTTAGTGCAGCCAAGGTGTTCTCTTGTGTGGTGTTTAAGAGATGGGTTTTGCTCATCAGAACTCCAAGGTGTTTGGTTTTCCTCAGCTGGTGACAGTACTGTAATCATAGTTCTGTTGCTTAAGGCAGGATTACACTTCCACACAAACCTATGACTGCAGCTTGTCTAGAAAGATCCACAGCAACTTCAGTTAGCTTGTGCACGTCCAACAGCACGTCCCCAAGGTTTGTGTAGTTACCTCTGCTGCATTCTAACCACAGAATGTTTTCTGCACCTGAGCAAACTTTGTTAAACCTCTCTTGGTTCTGTCTGCACAGTATTAACACTGCAGTGGGGATTTAATAATGGGTGGTGTGTTACTGCAGTGAAATGGCCTGTCATAACCCAATGAACCGCAGATGTGTGGGTTTGGCTTAGCAAGAAAAAGAGGGTTGGTATGTTTGGGTCATTTACCATTAATAACAGTTTTTTGACTTTGTGGTGTCTGGCTGACCATCTCAGAGAACACAGAAGGGTTGGCTGCTTCTGCTGCATTTTAAAATTTGCTTTACATATTGCATATTACTAAGAGAAGGTAATAACTTTCTAGCTACAATTGATTAACTGATCCCTGAGCATTTCTTTGTGGCTTAGTCTGGAGAAGTCTAATCCTACAGAGACATTGGAAAAAGAATCCCTGCTGTGTAGGATTACATATTGCAGGGAGCTGTATTATTATGTTACCAGTGCTGCCTGGTAATTATTTTTCTGGGTTCCTTTTGCCACGCTTCCTACCATAGCTGAGTGTTTTCAGAGTTGTCTCAGTCACAATTACCTACCCATAGTATTTCTCCTCAAAAAGCAGCAGAAAAAATAAAAGCCAAAAGGGAGTAAAGAGGACTGTGATTGTTCAATCCTAGGAATGGTTATAGGTTCTATATGCGTGTATAAGAAAATCTTTTTAAAACCCTTTGTCCAAGAGCCTCATGCTTTAAAAAGTGAAATGACCATGAGTGCCGAATAGTTTACAGGAAGGGTAACCTGGTCCCTGGTGGTAGAACTTGTCAGGTTGCACAGATTGTGCTCAAATTGTAGACTCCAGGCTGAATCTGTACTACAAGAAGGTTTTGGCTGAGGATTAGGGCTTTGGACATGAAGAATCATTTCTATTTTTGAGACAGTCTCCTCTTTCTTACCTTTCACCTAACAACTAGGGGAGCAGCTGTGGTATACCTCGGGCTCCATGTGGCAGCCTGTGGTGCTGGGCCTGGCTGGTAACACTGGACCAGTATTCTGCTTCTCTCTAAGGAGCCCTCTTTAAAATATAGAGGGCTTGGATAAAAATGAACAGAGTAGCCCTATCATACAGACACAGCAAAAGAATTTACAGCACAGTTTCTTCAGAGACAGCCATGGGAATCTCTGCCAAAGGACTAACAGGAGTTTGTCTTCTCAGACTCTGGATTGGCACACAGTCTGTCTAAAATGCTTCTTGGAGCTGGATGTGAAACCTTCCTCTGCTTTCATGTTCTTCCATTTGTTGTACGGACATTGAATTTGAAATGTCCCAGACCTGAATAGAGGAAGAAAATAAATAAATAAGGTTAATTAAACTCTACTGCTGTTACTGGGAATGAATAGCATAAAGCAGCTTTTGTCTGGGAGACAGGTACTTTTCTGTGTGGCCCTTCAATGGACTGGAATTTGGGACAGGCTGTAATTTGACCCTGGGATGAAGGGAATGGTAGCCTGAAAGAAAAAGAAGTTGGCAGGAGTCAGTGTATTTGGTGCTGTCTGCTGGTTTTGGTTTTGGTTTGAAGTTTTCCTGACTGCAGAGTAACTGTGCTCTGCATTCATCTCTGCTGGCATGAGAGTCACAGAAAGATGATGCTTGTTCTCTTTAGCTTTTTAAGCAATGCTGCATCTTCCACCTAGATTCTGTTTTAAAATTGCTTGGAAGAATATTTCTCCATTACTGACACAGATGTATCTGATAGTTTGGGGCAATACCCTTATATTACAGTCACCAAAAAATGTGCTGATGACTTTTGACATTCATTGCACCGGTGGCCCCAGTGGCCTCTGCCGGTGTATCTGTACGGGCACAGATTCTGACAGAAGCCACCAGAGGGAAAAAAAAATCTGGGAACAGCTTGCTGCCTTGTGAAGTGATTTCAATCCACCTCGTTCTTCACAGCATTTTCTGAATGCAGGTGGTGTAGCACCTCAGGGAGGCTGAGCCTCCCTAATCCATGCCTGTGCCAAGTATCAGGGGACTCGTTCCACACATCGGTTACTTTAGCATTCCAGAGATCAAAATTAAAGACACAGTTGATGGCATCAGCCCTCTCTCTCCCCCCATCTCCCTGCCCTGAATGGTTTATCCACAAGTTACATAAACCAAGTAACAGTGGAAGGCCGGATGTGAACACCACTTTTGCTCTTGGTTTTTTCACTAGTGAACGAATAGAGCCACTTGAGCATGTGAGTCACCCCCTGCTTAAAGGTGTTTTGCTGTCAACTCACTGATACTCATCATCTGTCTGGAATATGCAGGAGATTAGTAGATGTGCAGGATGCTATTACCTATACATGCAACCTAATATGCATGAGGTGGTTACCTAATAATTTCTTGCTCATTGCTCTGCTTTCTTGTTGCTTTTTGGGAGCTGCTTTCTAGTCAGATTTTTTACTCTTGCCACCATCAATTATTTGTGATTTGGATTCTGGTTTAGTGGAGCAGTTTTGATGCACTCTGCAGAATCTCATGCTTTCACCAAATGACCAAAATCTGGAATTGAAGTAAGATTCTGGCAGTTGTGTTCCAGTTTGCTTAAAAAATGCTTTTCTTTTTCTTTTATTTTTTTTTCCCCCTAAAGTCTTCTCTGCTGACTTGTATACTAAGTTGAATTTTCATGCATAGTGTGGAATTCTTCAGCTTTGGTAGAAGTTTAACCACATAAAGGTGGATGAAATAAAGCAAGCAGGAAAAAAAAATACTTTCTGGTCATTGGGGTATTACGTATTAAAAATCCTAATCCAGAGGAAGAAAAATGTTTAAATGAAAGCTGAGGGTGTGCTATTCCTCCTTTTGCAGATACAGCAGTTTAATGAAACACAAAGCAGAATTAGAAGAGTTGGAATTAGTTTTAAAATCTGAGAGAGAGGTTCTGCAACAAGAGAGAAGATCAAATGCAGTAACCACTGGGGAAAATCAGAAGCTGAGGGAAGAACTGGACAGGTATGGTTCCTTTGCTAAATTGTTATATATTTAATTTAAAAGTCAATTACGCAAAACATGGATATGTTGCTTTAGCTCTGAAGTACCTTCATATAATGTGTCTGTGGTTTTTTCTCTATTTCAGTACTGTTAATTTGGTAATTTTAACTCATTAAATATTGTCAGCTTCATGAATACTGTCAACCGATACTGTTATTTGGTGCTTCAGACCTGGGACCTTTGCTCATACAAAATAAGCTTCCACATGTGGTTGGTTCAGTTCACAAGGGTTTTCTGCAATGAATTGTTTCCAAGCACTTGCCTTTAGTCAGAGCTACAAATGCCCAACCCCCCAGATGGTACTGGGTTTTTTTTTCCCTTGAGGAGAACTGGTTTATGGTTTTTACACGATATGATTTTAGCTCTAGGAGTTACCATTGTTTATTTTCTGCTTCCCAGAGAAAACTGCCATTTCTGTTACTAAAAGCAGTCTTAGAGACTCTTGATCAGTGGGTAGCTGTTCACTCATGGCAGAGCCCCTTTTGAGAGCCACCCCCAAAAACCTCCCCCTAGCCTTGCTAGTTACTACGAAGGTGTTTTGAGAATCTGTTTGGTACAAATAAGGGGCCAAGACCACTTCAAGTTAAAGCAATGTCAGGTTAAATTATATTTAAAAATCACATTTTAAGTTGAGCTACGATTGTACAAGTGTACTTTAGAACAGTGCAGAGCTCTCCAGAGGTATTCTCAAGTTTTCTGTTCCTAATTCATTTTCTTAGGGACAAAGACGTCGCATAATGTTGATTGCAGGGCTGGTAGAGAGCCAGGCTTATCTGTCAGCAGATACAGAACTTAATCTGTTCGTTTAGTTATTTAATGTTATGCCTTCATGATTCGTAGACATTTTTATATTTACCTAAAAGTGTAAAAGACTGCCCCAGTATCATCTTACAACACTACAGCGTTTCACACTTCAGAACACTTAAATGCTCATATTTCATGCATCAGGATAAAAACAAGAATGTGTTTTCTTTATTTTTTGCCAGATAGAGCTGCCTTTATATACAAATGCTCTTAAATACTTTGTGCCTCAGAAATTTGTGGTGTGTTTCTCACATATTGAGGAAACAGCAGTTTCATTTTTCATGTATTTTCCTTTCAGTTCTTTTGTAGATTAGAAATTTTTTTATAATGTTATCACTACTTCTTAATAAAATTTTATTATATGCTTAGAATAAAAATGTCCTTAGGAGTTACTCTTTGGAACTATGTTTGATTTAGTGAGAGCTGCAAACAGATGTGGTGTGGTCTTTGAATGTGAGGTCGTTTCTGTGAAGCATCCTTCTTAAGTCTGCTGTCTTCTTCGTGTTTAGGGTGAATTTCTTGCACAACCAACTAAAGGCAGAGTATGAAGGGCTGCATTCACACACTAAAGAGCTGAAAACTTCCTTGAACAACTCTCAGTTGGAGTTGAATCGTTGGCAAGCTCGCTATGATGAGCTGAAAGAACAGCACCAATCCATGGATATCTCTCTGACAAAGCTGGATAACCACTGTGAGGTGAGTAGCTGTAGATACACAGCTGCTGCTGCTTTTGAGTTCGAGAGCTGACATTTATTGTGTGAAGCTTTTGACATGCTATGTATAGAAGGCCAAACTAACAATGCACCCATAAGAGTTTGAAGTTTATGGGTTTGTATCTTAGGTCGCCATGCTACTGTTGTTACCTTGATTATGGTGCACTCCAGGGAAGCCAGATGCAGAGGAGAGCTTAATTTGTCTTGTTTAATAGCTCCTGTCCCGTCTAAAGGGAAATCTGGAAGAAGAAAACCATCACCTCCTGAGTCAGATTCAGATGCTGAGCCAGCAGAATCAGATGTTACTGGAGCAGAACATGGAGAGCAAGGACCAGTATCATGAAGAACAGAAACAGTACATGTAAGAAAAAAGAGATTTCAATTGTGAAACCTAAAAAAGTAATCTAGATGAATATAGAATACAAATCATCCATCAGAGCTAGAAGAGCAGGCAGTGGAATGATAGGTCTTCTTGATATCTGTCAGAAAAGGGGGTGTTTGGTAGGAGATAAGTGTAACTGGAGAAAGCACAAAATGTTTTCACATTTCCTTACTGCAAAGGGATGTTCACAAAACACCTGGGGAAGCGCAGCTCTTTTCAAATAATACAGATGAACCTATGTGGAAAATTCAGTTAGAAAAGATTGGATGCCAAACCCAGTGGTACTTGTCAAAGAAGAAGAGTTTGGGAAAGTTTGGAAAGATTTTTAAGATTTTGGAAAACAGCCAAGTTGCAACAAATTTAGTCTTGTGAGAGTAATTTTATATTTAGGTTCCTGAATAACAGCAAATATTCATATTCATCTTGGTTTTGTCATTTGCATTTCAAGAAATACCTGCTTTCATGTTGTTTTTAAGGATACAGACATCAACATATGTTGCTGTGTCCTTCATGCACAGGTTGACACGCTGAAGTGAGATACCCTGTTTAAAGATACTGTGCCTTTACAAAGAATCCTGTTTTCACTGCAGTGAATTTCTCTTACAGATATGAAAGAAGGAAGAAAAAATGTCCTTAATCCCAAGAATTTTAGTTTAAGCACATCAGGATGATGTGGGAGTTACTGAGTTGAGTTTTATAGCAGTACTGGCTTATATGGTTGAAGTGTTAAGAAATTGTTTGCTGAAATAGGCTGAATACAGTTCAGATGTACTCTGTTTATCCTGGTGTCTGACTGTTCTGTGATGGAGGTACATTTGCCCTACTACTTGAATGAAAATAAGATTTGCTAACTTCCAGTGTGTAGGTTAATAAAATAATGAGTGAGAGATATAGTTAATTTTAACACCCACCAAACTAACTCTGCCTGAGATATTAGTAATCTAGCACCACCATCTACTGTTGTTCTTTCACCTTTCAAACTTATTGCACAAAAATCACCCACCAGCGTGGTTGGTAGGCTTTTGCATTTGCCCTCTTGAAACAGACTGTAAATGAACTCAGTGGGATTCTGAAGGTTCAGGATAGGAAGGTATTTCAGTCTCTTTCCTCTCTTGGTGGCTTTTGGTCTTCAGTTTTTTGATTATGCTTAATTTCATACAGATGATTCGGAATATGCTTTTCCCCCTCACAGTGATAAATTAAATGCCTTAAGGAGACATAAGGAAAAACTTGAAGAGAAGATAATGGATCAGTACAAGTTCTATGATCCTGCTCCAAAAAAGTAAGTTCCACATGGATTTGGTTCTGCTGTACAGATCTGTGAGGACAAGAAAGGGCTTTCTGTAACTGGGGATAACAGAAACTTCCTCTGAAGTAAGGGTGGTGTCATTTCCACTTGTCTCTTCACTCTTACTCTGAAAGCTATTCCCTGAAGCGCAGCAGGGTGTGTTAATGTGGAATATAGGGCCTCGTGCGGGGCCCTCTGTATTAATACACGAATCTGAAACAAAATTAATTGGGAAAGAGCCACTTTGCTCCCAGTATGGTGACTAAACAGCACTAGGAGCTTTCAGAGCTGCTCTTTCAAAGCAAGGGATAAGCACTCTGTTGGAGAGAAAGGACTTAAAAGGAGCTTTCAGAGCTGCTCTTTCAAAGCAAGGGTAAGCACTCTGTTGGAGAGAAAGGACTTAATTATGTTAAGAACAAAAAAGAGCCAAGCTAATTCCACCATACCTAGTTCTGACTGATAACCTTAGCAAAGAGGCTTCGAAGCAGCTTTCATTTCTTTCCTCCTTAGTCTGTTCTTCTAGTGGAGTTTTTCACACTGTAAGAATGTCTTACGTGGGTCCATATGTGTAGTTTAGATTTCTAGCAGAGTGAACAGTTGTCTTTCTCACATTTCTCGTGCTGAAGAAATATTTCTGTAAAAGTAATTTTGACTTTAGTAGAGAAATGGATCTCAAGTGCTGTGAAATTTATGCTACATTCTTTGAACCAAATCATGACAGTAAACAAAATAAGAATGTGGGATGGCTTGATGGCTTTAGCACAGCTGTAAACTTCTTTTGGGAGTATTTCTTATAGCATTTTCTGAATTCCATTCACAAAACCTGCTTTATCAGGAAAAACCCCTGGATTGGAGCCAGAGCCTTAGTCAAATTAATCAAGCCAAAGAAGGAGACTCCAAGGGAGCGGTTGAAACCAGCAGCAGAAAGCCCCACATGGCATTCTGAATCCCCAGAGATGGTAAACTCTCCATCTGCTTCCCAAAAACTGAAATACCAACCTGAGGCTCAGGATAATACCTCTCAAGGGTCAAACCCTGTGGAAGAGAGAGAGAACCCTGGGGGTTCTTCAAACAAAGGTAAGGAATGCCCAGCCCAAATTTATAACCTGAAAAAATTTAAAAAATATTTAATATATAGAGAATGTTAAGGCTCAATCACTTTATATTTTATGTCCTTTTTTTTGGTTTTGGGGTTTTTGGTCGGGTTTTTTTTTTGTTCAGTTGGTTTTGGTTTGGTTTGGTTTTTTTAGTACAATAAAAGTTTTAGTATGCATAAAACCCTGAACTAGAAATTTGAGTAAACTCTAGAAGGTAACGGGTAGGGTTTAGTTTTAGTTTACTTTCTTCCTTTTATCTACTACTACCCCCTTCGCCTTCTGTGTAAAATTCCTTCGTTTTCCTAGATGTATTGCATGTTACTGAATAAGTTGGTTCAAATAGTTCATTTACTGGGGTTTTGTAGCAAAGCAGTTTAAAACTTGATCATGGAATAGTGTGTAGTTCAGGAGAGGCTGCTCTTTGAGGGGCATGAGCTGGCTGACAGCCACTGCCAGCAGGTGGTGCACGTGCAGAACAAATAACCCATTTATTGTAAATAACTGATTTATCATAACCTGGTGATTTTGGAGGACAATACCATGTTTTGATTTAGAATTGAACAAGGAATTTTGTAATGTTAAATGATGAAATTATTTTTTTTTAACACTAAGGCATATGTAGGGAAGATGGAATGGTTTTCTGTTATGTTAGTTTATACAGTAAATCAGGTGTTCCTAATTATGGGAAATTTAAAAGAAAGTTCCTCAAAATAAATACTCTTCATCCTTACTAAAGGCAATATATATGTCCCAAGCTTTGTTTATTCTATTGAGATAATTTCTGTCAGCTTCTATATATAGATTGTTGTATTCCAGGAATACTTTTCAAGAAGCAAATTTGAAATTGATACTTGAATAAAAATTCCTGTCTTCCCACTGTGGTGGGTGGGAAACAGAAGGGGGGAGCAGCTGAGAAAAGTGGAACTCTTATTATAAACTACTGCAAGTATCTGTCTGTCTGAAGGTTTCCTTTTGATTGGGTAAAAAGCCTTTCTCTATTCTAATTCTTTGAGGTCATTTATTCACTTAAAGTAAAAACAGATGTTTTATGGAATAAGATCATCCATATGATTCCAGGAGATGTTAAGTGTTTAACATGCATCAAAAGTTCAGCATGGGAAGTTGGGCTTGGGTTGCCACAGAACAAGGCCCTTGTAGAGTGCCAGAGATAACAGAAAGTCTCTGGGGCTTCATTTATTTTGATGTTGTGTGAAACACACTTCTGTGCAGATGCAGATCACCGGTACTAAAGCCTAGAAGACATCCAGGAAATTTGAGTGTGTTATCACTGAGTAACATGTACACCAATTTAATTTTATATTATAAAGCGAAAACATTTTGAATGCTCTAACAGTAATTTCTTAATGGACTTGCTTAAATATTGTGTGTATGTGGTAATCTATGACTTAACCTGAGTCAGGTTAGCTATGTTCAGCTATGCATTCATCAGTCCTCCATTATAGGTGTTGGTCATTGTTTAGCCGTATCTGTTTTTACTGCTTGTGTAGTCTTTAATCTGTGTTAAGACATTTTAAATTTTATTTATAAGGCTTTTTTTTTTTACTTTTTTTTCTTCTTCTTTTTGGGATACCTGGGTGATAACAATTTAGCTGCACAGCGCAAAAAGATTGCCTTTTTGAGAAGCAAAAGCAAGGATAAAGAAAAGTCTCCTAAGTCTCCATCGAATCATCAGTCTTTCTCTAATCGGCTCCGGTTCTGGTCTTCTTCCGACATCCCATCCTCTCCTAACGAAACTCTTTCTTTCCCGGAACTGGGAGTTTTCTAACAACTTCTCTGTAGCATTTATCTTCATTTATTTCTGTCAAATATTAAAAAAAAAAAAAAAAAAATCCCATATGCCATAAAAGAATACGCACATTGATAGAAACACTCAGCATGTCTATACAATACTCTAAATACAAGCAAAGATTAGTGAACATGGACTTAAGTTTTCCTGTAGAAGATGAATCACTCTTGCACGCTGTGGATCATTTCTTCAATGCAGCACACTTAGGGGACCTCATGGCATACAGTTTGCGTATGTATATTGGCTGTGGTGCATGTTGTAAGTGAAGTTGCTGTTCGCTTCAATATTTTCTTGCAGTCATGTACTTGCATTGTGTCCAGTTAAAGTGTTGAACTGATTTGCTGTTGCTATGCTTTCTACAGTGTGGTAGTCATACTAAAATACAAATACAGTCTTAAACTCCAGAGATTTTTCCAATAGTCTGTGCTACTAAATGATTTTAAAAGACAAGTTTTTTAGCATCTTTTTCTGCTTTTAAATAGTCTAGCTTTGAATATAGAGTGGAAGCTACTGGAAAAATTATTCTCAGCCAAGTGTCTTGATGCTTGCATTCAAACCTGGTATTTGCAAGGTTTTATACTTCCAACTGTGAAAATTCATCCTGAATTGAGCTGATGTTTTGGTTTCTTCTGATTCAGTTTCAACAGATTTTTTGGAAGAAGAATGTAGATTTGTTCTCTTAAGACTGGGAATAACCTTCATTAATCCATTGCCCAGAATTCTTGTTGTCTAGTAGTCATGACCTGGTGGCTTCTGAAATGAATGTGCAGGTCCAGTCCGCACCGTGTTAGAGAATTAGATGCAGCATGGGCAGTGTGCTACCAGGAGCTCAGCAGAGAGGCCAAAAGATCTCGTTTCCCTTCTCACTCTGAGAAGTGTCCCTGGTGGCACAACCAGGGACTCTGGCAGAATAGCCTGTTGCTGCCCATTTTGGGATTTGTAGAGAATGTTAATCTCCAGGGTAATTAATATTTTTGGCATCCATAGAACTTTTAAGTGTGTCTACAAAGTCAATTAGAAATACAGATTTGCATGTGAAGCTTTAGCCAGTAATTTCCCCTGCAGGCGTGGTATAAGCTTCAGTTCTGAGAGCAAGTGCTGGCCCTATGCAGTGGAGTCCACACAGACCTTGGGAGAAAACATTGTTCCTGAATGAAGTCAGCTTCCAGGGGCCACCTAAGATGACAGCACCTTGGTCCATTTCTCTAATACCACTTCACAGCTGCTCTGTGCTTTGAACTGTCTGTCCATTGTCTCTGCAAGTTGTTTATTTTGACTGCTGCACTCTGCTGCATTTTCAACATTCAGTTTCTATTAATCAAGTAGTCTATAGAAATATATACAGAATCTAGAATCTTGCATCTCATTAAGTGTGTTTTCTGTAGTACATTCTTTAAATTTTGTTCTATGTGTGACTTAAAGCATTACATTCATGTTACAAGGAATTAATTAACCTGCTTCATCAGTAGAAAAGAATTTTTCAGATTCTTAATCTAAGTAATATTCTAGCAGACAGTTTTGTTGTTCTCCTGCTAAGATCCCAGGAACTCCACTTAAAAATCATTGCACCAGAACGTCTTAAGAGCAGTTTCAACCTTGTAAAGACTGAGCTCTTACCCACAGCAAAGATCTAAGCCTGAAAGCAGTTAGCTTAGTGCATGGATCATGATAGATAATTTTCAAATCAGCATTATTTTTCTTCGAATAAGAGCATGACTACTGTCACTCTTT
>NW_008237222.1:4223330-4231979 GCF_000691975.1 Corvus brachyrhynchos | reverse complement strand
CTCTTTCCTTATTCTATTTTATTACTGAAGTAAGTACTTACAAAATGCACCTACAAGGAATAATGTTATGGGAATTTCACACTTCACTTATCTTTTCTGGATTCATGTCTTTGCTCCTTTTCTTCCTCCTTTCACAGTAATTGTTGCATGTATAATATCAACCCTCCCACCGGCACTAAGCAGCCCTTGTCACTCCCACACTTTACAGAGAGCACACATGATTGACAAGCTGGTGGCAGAAATTTCCTATCCACTACTGCACTGTTTATGGAAAAGCTTGCCAAACTAGCGCCTCTGTTGTGCAGTTTCTTTGTGCCTGTTTGTCATGTTTGTATGGGCAGATAAATACAAATCCCCAAATGCTATTTTTTCACTGAGTCTTATTCATTTACCTCTCTCCCCACCAGCGCTAATGGACCTAAAGCAAAAAAGGAATTCCCATCACGGAGGCAGCAATGATAATGTTGAAATTTCAGCAGACTCTGCAACAAAACCCAGCTGTGTGGAAATGGGTCCCAGGACCTACTCAACCTCAGCTATTCACGTGCACACTTCCACTCCCATCTCTCGGCTCCAGAGCAGGCCCAAAGGTGTGTGGTGCATTTGATACACCGGCTGGTAGTGCCAGGCATGCTGCTTCGTAGCTCCTGCGAGGCTGCTAGTGGCATTTGAGTATAAAGCCAGAGCACTAATATTTTCACTCCTACTTTATCTGCTTAATGGTTTAACGATGAAATACAGGGTTTACTCACTCTTGTAATGTCATCAACTTGACAGACCACATTTGACTGTCAGTTCTTCAGTGGTTCCCTACCCAGTGTTTAGAAGATGGGTCTATAAAACCCTCTTGGATCACCTCAGTCTTCTACACTGCTAGAGAGACTGGCCTGAAGGATTAACCTTTCTGTGTTGAATTGGCCTTTTAAGTTTTATGTTCTTTTCCAGGCTATAATTCAGAAGATAATCTATGTGAACAGTCCCCGGAGGTGGAGTTTGCAAGCACCAGACAGCATGGTAAGCTTGTAGCATGTGTGAGTGCTCTAAACATCTGCATTAAGACTTGTTTCATTACATCCGTGTGAACTGTCCTGGAGTATTTTAGTTACATTAATATTACAGAAGGAGGTGTAGTAATGCAGCACCATTTTGGGAATGTGGTTCCAACTGCTTCTAGTTTTCTGCTGAAGCTTTTAATGGATGTTTTGCCAAAATGAATTTTCAAAACAATGTTAATGTTGAGGCAAGTTGCCTTCCCCCACCAACAGACCTTTTAATGCATGTCCTACAGATTTGTTGGTGATTTTTTTTTTGAGAATGTTTAATTCCTTCCTTAAGGGAGTGAATCAGCAGTAAGAAAAATTCTATGTGGGGCTTGTGGATGCACAGTGGCAAGACTGTTGAAGCAGCAGAACTGCCTGCCTAGAGATTGTGGAAGACCTATTTTGCAAGCTGGCTAGCAGCTCCTTCCAAAGAAAACTGAGAAAGAGACAGCAACTTATTGTTGAGCTTTTTCAGTATCTGCATTACTTTATAGTTAGTGTAAAAACAAAACCCAAAAGGTACTACTTTATGCAAAAAATGAGATAAACAAGATGGATCCTAAACAACTTGAAAAATGAAGATGGTTTCTACTCAGTCCAGATTTTGGCATCCTGTGTATATTATGTTGTTAATGTTTTCAAAGTGACTTAGTTGCACAGGTCCTATTTTCAGAAGGGAGACTGATGCCAAGTCTTCTAGAGAATCAGAGGAACTTAAGATCTGTTTGTTCAGTGCTTGATTTTTGTTTTTCAGTGTCCAGGCCAAACAGTTTAGAGAGCAGTAGGAACGCTTCCAGCAGTAATTCACCTCTCAATTTGAAAGGTAAAGCTTTTACAGCTGAGTTATGACAAACAGGAAGTGAAATTCTGTGAAACTGTGTAAAATGCCATTTTCCTTCCAATTAATTTTAAAGACTGTTGTTTTGAAATGGTAATGATTATGCAATCTGGACATGGGAATCAAAATGCTGGCAAGAAGTGCTTTTCTAAGATTGATTCTGGCAAGGGGTGGCTTTTAAGGCACACAATCAAGTTTTGCTTCAGTCTGACTGGCATCGTATTGTGGGAAATATCAGGCCATTTATTAGACTCTCTGCAACGTATTAGACTCTCTACAGCAAGAGGTCTCTGTGGTTCTTACTCTGTACACAGCTTGTGTATGGAATCAGTGTGCTCTGGAGATTTGCTTTTGCTGAAATTGTGCATCCTTGAAGGATGCCAAGAGGGAAAAATCCGCTTTCTGCTTTTCCACTGTCAGGTTCTAGCTCTCAGATCACACAGCCTGGGAGATCTTTTAGTGATTCACAGGTTGTAAAGAGGCACCTCAATATTATCTTATTAATATAAGGCTTATTAGCCTGCAGTGCTATTTTTATTCTTTGGAGAAGTAGTTGTGCTTGTTTAAGGTGCTGAAAGACTCTTACTAGTCCTGATTTTTCAAAGCTCTGATTGCTTTGACTTCTGTAGGAGAAAAAAAGTAAGGTAAAAAATGTCACCCAGTCTGTGTGGAAATGGCCCTGGATGATAAAGTTCCTACTTGAGTGTGAAATCTACTGATATTACATCAGAGCAGTGTCATTAATGGTATTTATGTTTCTCCTCAGGTTCGTTAGACCATATCCATGGTAGAACTGAGAGCCTCAGCAGTGAAGATATGGTGCCAAGCAGGGAGGCATCAGCCTTGCTCCGAGACACCTATTCCCTTCACTCTGTTGCTGCTTTCTTAAGCCCTAGCAGGCATGAGTCCTCCTCCCACCGGAATGGTTTGATGTCCTGTGATACACCTCTGAAGAACAATCCATCTCAGTCTTACGCAGGCAGGCAGCGGTCTGCCTCACCTGGCAGTGAGATGGTAACTTTGGAAGAGTTCTTGGAAGAGAGCAACAGGCTGTCTCTACCAAGTGTAAGTAAATAAAGCCAGATAGCCCATTTCAGATGTCAAAAAACTGTTAAAAGCTGATTTAGGAGGATGAGGGCATAGGGAAACAGAGAGAGACAAGATGATCCTTGTTCATATACGTGAGTACGATGATGTCTTGCGAATGAAACAGTTTCAATAACTGAGGCAAAATTAGCTTTCACATAGCACTCTGCTAATTTATTTTGGTGTATGAGCTGTGACAAGTCAGATAATTCACTGCAAGTACTGTGTGTTGGACTGCTGGGGCTCTTTGCTAGCAAATGGTTGTGGTCAAGGTTTTGTATTATATCATCAGTTCTCAGCTCCAGGTATTTTTATTTATAAACTGGTAACTTTTCTGTGTAATTTTCAGCACTAAACTATAATTAGGAATGAAACCTAGAATACTTTTCAACTGAAGTGCAAAATACGCAGTTGTAAAAACCATCTCTTAATCTGAAAATATCAGTGCATTTGAGAAAGACTATTTTTCTTGCAGACGGAAGTTTTTGATACTTTTCACCATGTTTGTGTGTTGACTGGTGCTGGTTCAATGACTGCAACAATATGTCTCTTATTGAAGTGCTTTTTTCAGGAATTAAATGTTTGTTTTCAAGATGACATTTGTCTTTCACTGCTCAGACATGCTGTACAATGTGAGGCAGTGCACTATTGAACAGGTATATACCTGTAAGGAATATCTTAACAATTAATTGATAGTGTAAGTGAACAGAGATTTCTGTTTTATGAATGCCTTGGTAAAAGTATTAAAATCAGCAGAGCTGTGCCATTTCATGGCATCGGTAAATTCTAGCCCTTGGATCTTCAGAGTAGTGTTTAAATACACCTCCTACTCCCTCATTATTCCAAGTACAATTCTTAGCTTTTAGAGATGTTTAAAATTATTATTTTTGTGTGTGTCTGTAACTACCTGACCATGTCCGTTTTCATTCTTTGTCATCCTGTTCCTTTTCAGCATCGGCGCAGTTTAAATGAGACTGAAATGATTTCATTACACCAGTTTCTGTTAGAAGCTGATGCACTGTATCCCTCTTGCTACTCCTTATGTCCTTCCATTCATCAGGAGCATTCGCAGTCACTTGAATCGGTCCTCAGTGTTTCATGTCCTGACAGCGTGAGGCACAGAACAGGCAGGGGAAATAGGAGATCTGCTTCATTCTATATCCCCAGGGTATCCATTGTTCTTATTATGAAGGCAACAGCTGCTGACTTACCACAGCTTTTGCTAGCATATTAATACCTATAGAAGCATACTGTAACTCTTACTTGTTATTTTAAAGGCTGGCAGATCACTTGCATTAATTGCTCCTAAAGTATTTGCAGTGCTTGTTCGTACACATGCGTGTTTTCGGAGGATTCATCCTTCTGTAATGTTAATGTGTGTAACAGCTGTTTAAATAAAGTTAAAAATAACCTTAATGCTTTAACACTTAGTGGAGCTTAGAAATTTTTACACTGCACTATTACCATTGATGGTGTTTGGTTATGGAAAATGAGTTTTTTGGCTGGAAGAAATATTTGGAACACTAGTGAAATAAGTATATTAAGCTTTAAACATGCTCCCTGAAGAAAACAAGTAAATTTCATTAGCTTGCTCAGCATGTTGTTTGTAAAGACAGCATGTCCCTTAACTGTTCTGAGCATGCCTTTTACTAATACTACAATGGCTGCTGATCAGACATTGCCATTTTTGGATTGCATGGACCATCCCCATGAAATACTCATTGTATGTTTTCTTTTACCACCAGGTTAATTGTCTGACTTGAAATTTGCAAGTTCATAGTGGGCGAACAATTTTTGTAATGGTATTTTTGTACATTTCATTGTATCACACAGGCAGCTTTTAACATATATTGAGTGGGAAAGCTGAAGGGAATCAATGGAGAAGGAATGAAACTTTTTTGTAATGCTAGCACATTTCCCCAAGGTATTGTCTTCTGTTATCTTCCTGAAGTTACTGTAGAGAGTTATCCAGATGAACTGTATTCTGGAAGATGACAGACATCATTGATATCTGCTGATACCAAAGGCTGATGTAATCAATATGATATTGATGTTAAAGTTACAGTGGCTGATGTGAAAGGAGGCAAAAGAGCTGCTGTCCAGGTTGCAACCAAAATGAAACTTTTAAAAATTATGACAATTAACCTGGCAAACAAGGCTGTCATAATCTAATTACAATAAGCACATTTTTCCTTGAGTTGGATTTATACCCATTTAAGCATTCATCTCTTTTGTTCCCCACTATATAAAATCTATGGTTGTGTTTGGCTTGAATTAAGTGGGAAGGAAGACTATGTGAATACAGAGTTCTGCATGATTCTTTAAAAAAAATGTGTTGTCATTAATGTGATGTGCATATTTTCTCACACCAGGACACCTCCACTAACAGAGATGACTTGCTCGGCGATTATTTTAGGAAAGCAAATGAGCATTCAGCTACTGGGAACTTGCTGGTTCAGCTGTCCAGAAAGGAGGCTGCTAAGATGCCCACTAGTCTTGTTGCTCCAACTGTGAAGATGGCCATCGCTGGTGAAGAAGGAAGAACAGCTAAGCCTGACAATTACATGAAGCCAAACCTCAGACAAGTTGAACCTGATGCTCTGGCAAAGCCCCAAGGGTCCCTTAAGCTTCCTCACACGCCACAGCACCAGTCTGGCAGCGGGATGCGGCAGATGGCACAGCCTCAGCAGCCTGGAACTGTGAGCAGGAGGAGTACGTCACTGAGCAGGGCATTTAGCTTAGCCTCTGCAGACCTCCTCAGGGCTGCTGGCCCAGAGGCCTACAGGCAGGAGAGCCCTCAGAGGTCAGGAGCAGAGCTGCATGGGGGCAAGGACGCTGTCAGTCAGACCACCAGAGCTTCTGTGCCAACGAGCTCCCAGGCACCATTAAGAGAGAGGCCGCAGTCTGCAAAGGTGGCAGGTTCCGTGCAAGGTGTTGATTCCCGCTGTCGGCAGCTTGATGCGAGGCGCCTTTCCCTGGTCCCACCAAAAGATGAGAGGCCACTCTCCTTCCATCAGTTCTCTGCCTCACCCACTGCATCCACCAGCAGTCTGAATGCTCAGCAGCAAGAGCGTGTGAACCCTGGGCAACACTACTCGTCTGCATCACACACTCCCTCAAAAGTCAAACCCAAGTCAGCACCTCGTACTGAGGAGGTGGCCACAGTGGCCCCTGCCAGAGCTGTTTGCAGCAGCACTGAGGGAAGTACTTCCCCAGGGCAAGGCCAGGGTGATGCCCTACCCACCAAGTGCCAGGGTAAGCTGTTAGAAAGCAGCTCCGGGACTGTAGAGGAGCCCATGAGAGGAGGCACCTCCAACAGCACAGGTGGGTCTCCTGATCCCCAGGGGGATCAGCAGACGGTTTGGTATGAGTATGGCTGTGTGTAACCCACAGGTGTAGCTGTAATACGTGTGTTTGGTATGGCTGATGTCCAGGTACCATTTATCTAGACACTGTCAGGTCTTAAAAGGCATCACCTGCATGCTGCTCTGAGTGTTCTCTGGGTACTGTTCTGTAGTTGGACAAAGTGTGATTAAGAGAAGCAAGGAGCAAAACTCCAGTCCTTCTTCTGATGCTGTTGTGCCTAAAACAAAGTGGAAGCCTGACCTAATCTCACAGCAAACTTGGCACCTGATTCTCACAGGTTGTGAGCGTTCCCCAGTCCAGCAGAATCTTAGCAGGGTCTTCTGTCGTTGCTGCACGGTGCACCCTTTTACATGCATTAAAGAAAAGTTTCACAGGTCATGTGTGTGCTAAACCCAGCCCCCCCATTGGTAAATAACCACACTGAAAAGGTCATATAAAAGCCAAATTTCTCCCCTAAAGATAGAACCAAATGCTTAAGTAGCATAGAGATGACGAGCAGAAGTGCATGGCTTTAGCCATGGATCTGGTAAAATCTATTTTTCTAGCCACAGCTACATCTTATAGAAGGTATTGTGTAGACTTCAAGGATGGCATCTCAACCTTTCCCACTTGGACTGTGTAAACACAGAGGCCAGCATAATTACCCCACTGCCTTCACTATAGCTGCAGCTCAGTGGATCCTTGACTCTGCAACCACAGTGGTGCTGCCTTTTGAAACTTGTTTTATCTTTTATACAAACACTGGAACTATTGCAGCCTTTCAGGGGAGATGCCATTTCAGTTGCAATGGTGGCATCTCGTGTACAAAAGTGTCTTGTAAGTATGTATATAAGAAGACCAAGTACTGTATAAGAATGCTGTGTAAATTGTGTTATTACAACCTTGTGTGCATGACAGCCCACATCGTAAGTGGTTTGTGGGATTTTGTCTCTTAGAAATCCTTGTTTGTCTCCAAGAATTTTTCTCAGTATAGAAAGCAAAATAATTTTGTACGCATGTGAAAGAAATATACTTCTAAAAATCTATTTATGTGCAAAGAAGTTCCTTGTATGTTTCTGTCCAGAGTGTCATCAGCTGCTTATGTATATATGATCAAATGCATATTTTAATTCCATGTTTGTAAAGCTGTTTTTCTTGCAATAGACTAAATCTTTAAAAAAATACTTGTTTTGCTGGTTCTGATTTAATTTAGTAAAAGATAAAACTGATTCATTTAATGATGTTTTTGTTATCTAATATGTAGCAATCCCATTCTGAAAACTACAAAATTGTTTATAATAAAGATTAAAATAAAATTGATTGATGTTGTACTTTTTGTCCTTGGAAAAATAAAAACCCCCAAAAATGTGATTCGCAGTGCTGGCGATGTGTCTGCAATGGCTCTTTGTAAGCCTTAGTATTGATTTGCATGTCTGGGTGAAGTTTTATTTGTTTTTACAATGTAAGAAGGTATAAAGACTTCTACCAGAAGTCCTTTTGTTTAATTGTAACCTTCTTACCGAAGACTACAGGAGGGCTGAACATGCAAAGTAAGTGACTTACAGTTCACTCTATAATTGGACTGTTAGATTTTTATGTTTCTCTGACCACTTCAGGCAGGGCCAAACATGCCGTCAATTTTGACCAAGCTTGCATCTTGTATAGTCTGTTTTGTAATTAGCTCTCGGGATGCCTTATGAAAGTGAGAAATTATTCATCTTTCAACATGTAGAGAATGGCAAAAACCCCCGTTCTGCCTTCTCTGCTATTTTAATTGCAAACTATAGTTTTGCAACAAATTTAAAATTATGTGTGCTCTATGGCAATTTTGGAACATACTGAATGTTCTTAGTAAACTCAAATTCTTCTTCCAGAAATTTTATCTCAAAATGGATTCTTGGCAGGACCACTAAAGGTTCAAGACTGGTGTTTCTCTCTTGTTTCAGCTCCTTTTTGGAGGGCATGTGCAGGCTGGACTGCTGAGGAAGCGATCTGTGACTTGTTAGTTACTGTAGATCTGCTTTTGCTATAAATACCTGCCCAGTGGCACACCTTAGTTGTCAGTTTCTGGGTAATTTACAATTATTTACGTTCTCAGTTCTAGTGAGTTTGAATAAAAAGATACTAAATACATATGTAGTACCATTCGGGTGTGGGATAATTCTAAATACAGATGTTCTGCCATGAAACAACTGTTGAAGCACAGAGTGCAGTGGCCCTGCAGTGGCCTTTCTGGGAACGTTCAGGAAGGTTTTGGTGTAGGTGCCTGCCCTGCCGTGGCGGGTGCAGTTATTTCGCAGTCTGCTCAGTCCATTAATTGTCAGCTCTTCCTTGACAGTC
>NW_008237222.1:4175249-4222888 GCF_000691975.1 Corvus brachyrhynchos | reverse complement strand
CCTTGTTGTGGTCGTCTCTCCGTTGCCGGCCGCGGTGGCTCCCGGCCGCGCTCCCGCCGTGTGCTGCGCCATCAGGTGAGGAAAGTCTGGGCGGGGGAAGGCCTGCCCACAGCCCCGGGGCTGCTGCTGCGCTTTGTCTTCCTGAGGCGCGCAGAGCCAGCGGTAGCGTGAAAGAGGCGTTCTGGTGCCTCAGGGGGAGAAGGGAGTTGTGTTTATGAGAGACAGAAATCGGCAAATCCTCTCTAGTTTTGTGCAGGTGGAGCTGGGCGGGTGGAGGTGCCGTGAGGCACCAGCTTGCGTGAGGTGGCGAGAACTATGGGGAGAGGTGTTCCTGTGAGGGTAAAGGATGGCGCAGAGCTGCCCGACCCTTTCTTGATGCCTTCCAAGAAGTGAAGATTAAATAGCAGCTGTTTCACATTGCGGCTGTCGCGGCTGGGCCAGGCTGCGGGGGGGAACACAGCGAGCTGGCGGAGCCCCCAGCTGCCTGTTGGACAGCGGGATAAAGGCATCTCCAGGAGCCCCAGCCTTCCTCACACTGGCTTTTCCCAGCTCTGCATGGGCTGTAGGATGCTGATATTTCCTGACAGGAGGGAAGGGTGTGCTCTCTGAAGGTTGCTAATTATGTGCTAAGTAGTGCTGCGAATGGTTCTGGGTCCAACGCTGTAAGCCGTTCAGTGGCTCATTAATTCTCTAGGTCGAGTTTTTTATTAAAGGACGGATTTTTGAAGGGGATCCATCCCGAGGAGGCAGCTAAGTTGCCAGTAGTTTTCCAAGAAAGCCGAAGGGCACTTTGTGACTTTGGCAGCACCCGCTCCCTGCAGCGTGCTCAAACTCTGAAGTCAGTGAAGCTGTTTGACGCAAGGAAACAAATGATGGTGTGTGTTTGAAGTACAATAAATGGCTGCTGTGGGAGTGGCTGCCAGGAGGTTGCGTGCTCTGCAGTGACAGAGTATATCCTTAGCGAGAAATCTGAGGTCCTTTACAGACATAGCATGTCATGGAAACCTTTTTCCTATTAGATATTTTTCCACTGTTCCTCAAACTTGGGACCTGATTGTGAAGTGAGCAGACCTTTTCTGATCTCAATTAACTGAGTTCAGAACATAAAACCACCACAAGTAGAATTTGAAAAAATAGAATTTACTTTTTTTTTTCTATAATGAGGGAAGTTCAAAGTGTTAAGGACATTGTAAAAATAACTGGTGCTTAGCTTAGGAAAACTGTGCATCAGCATGTGGTCGGAAATTATTTCTGATTGTCCAGACATTTGGGGACATACTAGCTCAGCCACAGGTAAATTACTTTTAAGACAGAACATGGAAGAAATTTATCCAGAAATTGTTCATTCAGGTGAAAGGATTACAGCCTGGATGTTAAACTGATGTACAAAGAACAACACTGTTTCTTTTTTTTTTTTTTCTGGTTAAACATGAACCCAACTGTCCAGAGAGCATTTGAATTGTGGGTTTGCATTTTCAGATGAAGGGGGCAGTGGAGTGTGGAATCAGTTGTGGTAGATTTCACAAAAAAAAATTTATCCTAAAAATTGCTTCTCTGCCTATCAGGATCATGGAATATCAGATCCCGACGGCGCTGGAAATGTTCAAGACTAGGTGGAAAATTTGTGAATGTTTTTACAAGTCTCCAGTACCAGGCAGAATTGACCTGAAGTAACAGTGCAGGGTGAAATAATTCATTTACCAGAAATAACGAATGAAGTTGTTGTTATGAAGGGCTCACAGGGACTGGAGAATTAGACTGGGCCATGAAGGTCTGGCTTGAAAGCTGGTGCTAGAGGCTGCTGTATGAACTAAGAGAGAATGGCATCAGCTGAAAAAGAGTCATTATTTAAGAGTACTGACAGGAGTTTAAAGTTAGTGGGAGAAGGTATGGCAAGTTTTCCAAAACTAAATGGTGTTTTTCCAGTTACAAGAATTTTTTCAAAAATATGAAGAGAGCAGTAGAAAACAGAGAGCTGCTGTTCAATAGCTTCTAAAATAGGAAAGTCCTTAAAAGGCTAACCTGCGTCCTAAAGACAGAAATGCGAGTTGGTGAATTGTGACAGAAAGCTGAGATTTGTTCAGATTTGGAGGATTGTGAAGAATCCCATTAAAGAGTAACATGGATGAGTAAGGCACCCCAGTAGAAGAGTACTTGTGCTTCTCTCAGCTGAAACATGGAAGAGACAGTTTATTTATTTACTCTTGTTGGGGGTTAGGATATAATGGTAGGGAAGCAAAACTGGGTTTTCCCTGAGAAGAGGACGATGAAAATGTGGTTATTCCACAGAAACTAGGAATGTAAAACATGTCCAAAACAAAACACAGGATGCCATGGAAACTGTCAGCTCATCATTCCCAGATGTTCTAATCAGCTCTAGTTAAAATACTTGAACATTTTTAACCAAAGATTATCATAACTGAGGATTACGTAGCTCTGATGGTGAGACCATGCCAAAGTGCGTGATGTGTGTGTTGCATACCAGAACGAAAAAGAGCAGCAGATCTGAGCACTGGCACCAGCCTGTGAAAAGCTGTATTGCACAAGGGAAAACAAAAGCAGCCCAGCTCCCTCTGCAGTGAGTGACATCCTATGGTGTGATCTGAAACTCTGCTAAAGGAGAGTGCGCTTAGGAAAGGGAAAGTGAAGCTATTGGTGAGACTCATTGCACCAGGCTCTTATGAGATCAGATAGATTAATAGAATATGGTGTTATAATGGTTTTGGTTTATGATATGAGAGAGTTCATGGGAGAGCTAAACAGCCTGTGCTTTAAGAAAACATCATCAGATAGAAGTATAAGAGCCTCCTGCTTCCTCTCCAACATCTCATGCTGGCTGCCTTTGGATTCCACGCTTGGAACAGTGAGCACCTTCTCCATGTAAAAAACTCTGAAAATTGCGGGTCAAAGATCACCTCACTTCTTGCAGTCGTTGAGTAGTCTGGAAGTGCAAAATGGCAAGAATAGCAGTTTGTGTTTGGGAACATACTGCTAAGGAAGAACATGAGTGTTTGAGAAGGATATTCCAGATGAAGAAGAACAACTTGCCAGTGGACTGCTGAGGCATCTCTAGAGACTTGCATTGGAAGGAAGAGGGAGTTTTCTGCAAGAAATGGAAAAGTATGTCTGAACAACTGAGGTGAGCATTTCATAGGGCTATTACTATGATTGTTTTACCATTTGGCAGGGTATTTTGAACGTTATGGGATTTGGAAGTCTATGTTCCCTTGCCATTTTAAGTACCTCTGACCAAAATTACCCCATTCTTGTTAAACCCATGAAAAAGTTCTTCCTTCCACCTTTGCAAGAGGATTTTTTTCTCTAGTTATGCAAAACTTGGACTTGCATTTGTGTGCACTGTGAGCCCACAAATACCTAATCCACAAATGAGTGTGGTTTAAGGCTGCTGGGGATGTTCAGCTGCAGCATCTCAGCCTTCTACAGAGATGGAAAATTCCCAATCAGTTTGAGTGCTTCTGTAGGACCCTTTTGACTATTTATAAGGGAAAGTAGAAGAAATCATGCAAATCAGGGAAATGTCTGTGAAGGAAAAATCTTTGGAACTTTTTTTACACCTGCAATCCTCTGAACAAGGGTTGCTTGCTCATAGCAGTGCAAAAGCCTGTCAGAGTTCAAGGAGAGTCTGGATGATGCTCTTAGTCATGTGACTGAGTGTTAGATAGTCCTGCCAAGAGCAGGGAGCTGGACTCAATTACCCTTAGGACTCTCTTCCAACCCAGTACATTCTGTGACTCTATGAAAAAGCAGATGGAGAAAACAGGTGGCACAAACTGAATGGAATAGACCTTGTATCCATTTAGTTGGGATTTAACTTAAATTAAGCTAAAGTTGGTAACCTTCAATTTGCTCAGTCTCTTGAGCTTGCTTACAGATTTTTTGGTCCTTCAGTAAATGATGCAAAGGGGTAGAATGCTTTAGGAAGCTGTATGAACAGCATCACGTAAGCAGGACTGTACAGCTTATGTACTCCCATTTGCATCATACCTCCCAACTTTCTGATACAGTTGTTCCTTCTCCATGTGGAGGAGTTTTAGATCAGTTAGAGCACAAAAGGTTTAAAGCAGCATCCAGTGGGGGAAACGCTGTGTACACTCCAGAATGCAGCTTTGGTACCTTCACTGGCAAGAGGATCTCTCTGCTATTGCTGTTTTTTCTTGTGTTTCCACACAGTAGCACCTTGCTCCTGGATAGCTGAGGCTTAAAGGAGGTGGGTTATATATGTTTGATGGGTAATAGTATATTTTTATATACTATTTTGCTATGCTCTTAAAACTACTTCTTCCAACGACAACCACATGGTGTGTTGGTAGAAAATTCTTTGGATGAAAAGGAGCTTTCTCGCTAGATCCTGTCCAAAGCTCAGATAGTGGAACCAGCTACCACAGTCTGATCAAGCCCATTTCACCTCCAGCAATTTTCCTTCCATTGTGACTTCTCCTTGCCAGCGCTAGACATTTTTCTGTTCTTCAGCGCAGAGTATTATCTTTATTCTCTGTGGGAATTAGATAGCACTTAAAAATATTAGTAGGATGATAGATGCATTTAAGAAGATCCATATCACTTTTTGCATATTGAGGCAAAATTGTTTCTATTTAGTCTTCAGTATTTTTAACGGTACAAGTTTCCACATCATTTTCATTGTTTTAGAATTTCCTTCCTTGCTTATTTTGGCTTCTTTAATTGAAAAAAACTTGGAATTCCTGAAGCCCAGTTCTATTACCCACATTCAGCTCCCATGAACACAGATCCTTTTCCTTGTTTATTTAACCAGCCATATCAATGGTAACAGGTCCCATTTGGCAGATCCTGAATTCCCACCCTGCCCTACGTGAACACGTGCTTGTTCTCTTATGCAATCAGCCAAATGAATGAAAACAGATACCAACGACTTTATTGTATCAAATTACATCCACATGAATTTTTGTAACTAAAATCAGAAGAAATGTTCCCTTCACGTGTTAAACTCTTAGGTTATATCTGTTTAACAAGGTTTACCTGGAAAAGGAGAGTATGCTTAGAAGGGAATCTAAAACTGAACGTGGGAAGGAAAGCAAAAAGTGAACTCAGTGACCCCTGTCTATTGTTTTTAGCACGATGTCTGTAGCAATGTTTTATGGCAAGCACCATTATCTGAGGAACTATGAACATTCATGCTTTGATAGAAGACTGGGGACTATATTGTCCTTGAAGTATTGGTTCAAGGGCATTTAGGCCCCATCTTCCTCACTGCATTGGGGCACTGGTGTATGGACTACCTTATGACTACAGTTCTTCTCAAACTAAAATTCCCAAATCCATGCTAATAGGGGGAAGAGGAGCAGCACAGGAGATTAAGGCCACATGGCTGTCCCTCTTGATGAACTCCATTTACCTGTGACCAGCCTTCTTTCCCATAGCTGAATGGAAGTTCATGCACACATTTATAGTGTACCAACCCACCCGCGATCATACACAGGTCCTTCACACAATGAGCCACACATCAAAGCCTGTGTCTCTAGGGGCACCATAACTGGGGAAAGACTTAATAAAGTCTGTTCTGTAGATAGCAAGAGCAGAGATATTTTAGCCTGGATTCTGGACTAGCTGTAATGACTACCAATAACTTCACTGCCCTTGATGCCGAGATTTTGAAAAAACTTTTTATTAATTCTGATAGTCTTGCCATAGAAATTTCTACATTCTCCACTTCCTTTGTGTCTATGTCTGCGCTGTTCAGTATTGTGAACAGAAACAGGCAGAGCCCCTGGATGGCTGTGTAATGCTCATATCACCTCACTCTTTACTCTTTTCTGTATGAGTGAGGCCTTTCTCCCTTTATAGGCAGAGGGAAGAACTGGGTGCTTGAAGCTGTACCACAGGGCACTCTAGGGCAAGCCAGCTGATCCTCTACAGGTCCTTAATCCTCTGCAGATGATGACTGGTAATCCACATGGTAGCCACCATACGGTATTACTTGGTTGCCAAGTTCACCTCCATGAAGCCCATTTCTAGCATCCAAAATGAAGTCTCCGTGTTGGATATTTGCAGTCTAGGTGCAAAAGATTGTTAAATTGCATTTTCAGTGTAAATGAAAAGTGTTCCCTGCCTCAGGAAGGAACTAGAGAGGTGTATGTTACCTGGCAAAAACCCCAGCCCTGTGGGGATGGCTTGCTGTCCCTATCTAGCTTACTGAGTCCTTGCTGCCCTTCCAGGTTCCTACCTCTGCTGTGGTGGGCAAAAGTAGGACATTTTGAGTGCTTTTGAATTTAAATTTTGAAGGAGCTTGGAAAACACCAGCATAGTGAGAACAGAGAGAATTTCCTGCTGGTCATATGTTCCTGTGAACAACCTGTTGCCCTTCTAACCTGTGGGAAAGTTTAAAAATAACACATGGTGCAGTGCAGATGGGGACAAGAGCAGAAGCAAGGGAAAATAGGAGGAGAACATCTAGATAAAGCAAGATGCCTGGCTGCAGTGAAACCTCTGAAACAAGTGAAGCATTGTGTTGCACGGCCACCCCTCCAGGCAGTGTAAGAGCTGGCCCAGCAGTGACTCTAGGGTGGTACCAGGAAGAGCATTAGGAAGTCCTTGTTATTCAGCTATAGAATATGGGAATATCTCTGTGTCACTGCAAAAGAGAGAACTTATTTTCCTCTTTTCCTCACCAAAATGGGTGCTTGAAAGGATTTAAATCAAATTTCATAGCAAAGTTGACCCTCATAGGCAAAGCATAGACCAGGTACTGGGAATCAATGCCAATACTGCCAGAAAGGGTCTCTGCTGGAATATGCTTAAGGAGGAATGCTTATGACTGGAAATGAGATCGTTGTGGGTGAGTAGAGGCCTAGAAAACATGATCTACAAAAAACACTGGAAAAGTGGGGCTGCTTACTCTCCAAAATCTAAAGAGGGACAGCATGTATAATCCTCAGACATTTAAATGATTGATATTGAGAAAGGTAGCAATAGACTGTTTTTCATGTACATTCACAGAAGGACAATAAAAAGATAAATTAATTGGAAATATAGAAGATAAAGATTTTTATATTAGTGCAAGCTTCTTAAGAACAGTCCTAGCCAGGGAATGGAGACATTGCAAGGGGTGAGGCAGAATCTTCCTTAATGGCAATTTAAGAGAAGCTGAAGCTCTAGAGGAGCTAGTCTAGCCTTTCTCAATGAGTAAGGAGATGGTCTAAATGACCTCCTTCCTGCTGCATTTCCATGGCATCTGTGTCATTTATAATGCCAGCTTAGCTCCATTTTTTTTGAATCTTGCTGCTTCTAGTTTTGACATATGCAAGCCAGGAGCAATTCAATTCAATAGTGTTACTTAATCATCACACACATTAAAATGATTTGACCAAAGTGAGTGAAAAGCTAGAATTGCTACTTGGAGCGAGTAATAGCTATTTGTCAGCTTTAATAACTACTGTATAATTCATGGAGATAAAAGACTACAAAAATGTTATTTCTTTTCATTTTGAGAGTCTTAAATATGGTACAACATAATATGCAGTGGCTGAGTGTGTGTGATGGAGGTGACAACACATGGCTCTGCCCCCTTGGAAGTGATGAGGGCAGTTGGCCCAAGCCCCTAAATCCCATTATTTTAGTTACCTGCTTTACAGCATCTGCATGCTGAGGCAAGCAAAATAGAATGTCTGGATGAAAAAGAAACAAACACAGGATTTTTCTGGAGTTTATTTTGCTCTGTCATTTTCTGAGAGGGATGTTTGTGGAAGTCATTGTTTCTGCTCCACTTGCAAGGCATAATTTACCAGCTGCATGGGTCAAGTGCTGCCTTTTTAGCCCACTCTGATAGACCTGTATTGTGTCTGATGACCAAGGTTCAGGCTGTGCTTTCTGGATATTCTGTCCACCTGTATCCAACATCTGTGTAACACATCTTTGAGCATGTACACATGTCAGCATGACAAGACAACTGCACCCAACGTGGGAACTAGGAAAGAAATACTGCCCACGATATTATCTCTGCCAGTATCTCTGCTTTCCCTGGTACCCAAAGGGTAATCACTTTCTGTGGATCTTCTCAGGGCTTGTTCCCTATCTGCAGCCTGGACCCTGCAGAAGGTGGAATGCTTTCCCTGCAGCCACCAGTGAGAACTGGATACCACATGATCTCTGCCCTGACGTGCTCTCAGGGAAGGCAAGTAGTCAGTATAATGCCCTGTTGCTTTTTACTGAAGAAAATGCACGTACTACCAAGGAAGTTACTGCACTTCATTTTCTTAATACCATATTTTAGAAATTCTTTAATAAAAGTGTTGCAGTATCCAAGGGTATATAATTTTGGATTAAGAGGTATTGAAGCAAATGTTTTATTTCACTTCCTGAAAGGCCCCAGTCTGCGTGATTTTCTTAATATATATATTCTTATATATGTATATAAAAATAAATAATAAAGACTAAATGAGTACAAAATAAAAGAAAACAATTTAACCACAAACAAAAAAACAACAAAAACAGAAAAATTTAATCAGAGGAGGGAGTATTCCAAGTAGTCCTAATAAATGTGACAGCAACCATTCATATTTCTTAACACTGTAGAGGGTGTTCAGCCTCTGGCTGTGCTCCCAGGAGCCTGTGCCTTGCCTGTTCGGCCAGGTATGCTGCCTGACCTTTGACATCCTCTGAGCAGCACAGTGAGCCTGTAAAGGACTGTTCTCTGCTTGTTGCAGCCTTTTATGACCACATCCAAGAATTTCCTATTTTTTCTGCTCCATCCCTCCTCAGAAACTCAGAGAGGTTTCTTAACCCTGTAGATAACTTCAGATCTCTGATCTGCCAGAGGCCCTGGCAGAGGAAGGGCTCTGCCATTGGATAGCCTGTTGTACCTGAAGAGCCCTTTGACTGTGTTTAGAATGAGGAGTTATTTTTGATGCTGTTTCTGACATTAGCCATGGGTACTCCTGGAGTATTTCCAAGTTTTCTAAATAAATGTTCTTGTGTCATCTCCCTGTTTTGGTTTGTTTTATTTTTTCTATTTTGTTTCTGTGCTTATGTCACTCTCCTTTCCACCAGGCTGGAAATGGAGAACATGTCTTGGAGTTCCCTGCACAAGATTCCTGTTTCCAGTCTCACTGTGTCTGGCTGTCCTTGGAGCACTCATGCCCGTTGCAGTGACCAGAAGGGAGCCCTGGTTGGGTGCTGTTCTGAGCATACAGGGCCACTGGTGTCCCTACAGCAGTATGGCAGAGCACTGCATCAGGTGAGTTACACACCAGTTTAGAGCCTGAGCTGGTAACAGCTTTTGTTTCCAGCTTCAATGGTGTAATTTGTAGTTATCTGTGTTTTTAAAAGCAGTGCGTTTCAGTTTGAGTGACAGACAATTTAATACATATCCCACAGTGCAGCCTTCACTCCTGTGGGAATAGGGGTAGTGCTGTCAGTTAGCAGGAGGTCAGCTTTTTCATCTGCTACACTCTTCCTGAGTGACCTTGGACAAGCCCTTCGATCTGTTTATCTGTCTGTCTGGCCCTCAGTTTGTCTGGCTGTTTAGACAAGAGAGGAAGGAACTGCCCCCCCTCACAGCCCTTACTCTTTCACAGTGAGATAAGATGCTTCCTCATGCAGAGATCACCTTCTGCTGTGTTTGGATGTAATGGTCTGATGTCTGCAAGCTCTAGAAACAACTTACTGTAAATGATACTAATAACAACACTAACACTGTATACTTTTCAATACGCCTGCATGAGGCAACATCTGTGTGTGTTTAGATAAGCTGGAAGCAGCTGTATTTGGCCTCTGCACCAGCTGCTGTGATTGCAGTGCAGTTCTCTGCTGGTCAGTGCGCGTGCCGGTGGGTACGGCTGGGAACACCACTCCGTGTACGTTGCAATCTCTGTATTTAGTGCCTGCTATTGGCACTCTCATCTCTCTTACTTATGAATAAGTGGGTGAGGGAGGAGAGGGCTGGGCTGGGCTGACTCCTTCACAGATGAAACATAAAGAGCACAGGAGCTGAAACACAATCTCCTCCTCCTTTCCTGCGCTGTTTCACGGACAGCCTTGCTCACAGCTGGGAGGAGGACAGCCTCACCAGCAGCCTGAGCAGGAGTGAGGAGAAGGGAAGTTTTGTGCTCTTCACACTGCAGGCGAAACGTCTTTGCATGAACTCTGCTAAAAGGTGAGTTTCATTTTTATCTGTTCATTCTTGAAAGCAAGTTAATTTTCCATCATTGAGCTAGGTCTCACCCCTGGAGAGGTGGTAAGACAGTTTTCTATCTGAGATGTTAAAGCAAAACAACGAGGTGCTCCAAGGACTCAAGCGAAGCAATGTGTCCAAAAAAAATTCACAACTTCAAGATTAATTTCCTTGGCAAAGTTCCTACTAGCAGGAACTTGGAATAAAGATTTTCCCAGAACCACTTTCTTGAGTTCCAATTAGGCACAAGGAGAGCTGACTGTTCAAGTTGTATTGATGAGAGGAAATTGTTAACATAAACTGAGAAACTGTTGTTTGCAGCAAGGAATCAGAGCAGTAGCCTGAAGATAAGTTCCTGGAGTCATTTTCAGAGAACTTAGTCGTACTGTATAAGTTGACTAGATACAAGATATTTGGAAGGACTAGTAAGTGACTTAAATACTTAATTTCCCCTGAGAACACAAGCCAAAAGTTACACCTGGCATGAAATTGCTAAACCACATACCTTGATGTGTGGGTACTCCATGTACACCCATGTAGTTTTGTCTTTGTGTCTCAAACGTATGTCATTACTATATTTTCCAAACACTAAGCTACTTTTCTTGCTGCTGTTCAGAATCTGACTTGGGAAACTTGAAATGTGAGGGTTTGTTTAGTGAAGTGAAATCCATCAGGTGAGGAATTAATTTTTTTTTTCAATAGGATCAAAAATTTTTGTTCATTATTTTAGCTTGTCCTTGTTATGAGAACGTTTTTCTGGTTCTTGTCAGTCTTTGTAAAGGAACAAGAAAAGCAATTCACTGTGTGATGCTTTCTTCTTTTGTGTGTTGCATGGGGAGAGGAGCTGAAAAATGGAGAATTTAGAAGAATGTAACAGCTTGTCCTGTCCTTTTCTGTTCAGAACACATGCAGATATTTATTAATAAAAATGTAAGGAGACTTAGTAAAGTAAGTAAAAATGGCTACATGTAGGCTCATAAGACATGACAGAGTCACTGTGAGCATTATGGGACTTTCTGAGCAGTCTGTTAGTCAGTACCCACTGTGACTTTTTCCACATTAGCACTCTGTATTCACACTGGCTCCAGAAGAGCAGAATGTCTAACCACTTCTTCTTTCAAGTTTTCTTTAACCAAGAAGCCAGTAAAAGATAGCCAATCCTGTGTATTTAACACCCACTCTTCCATTTCTTCTTTGAGGAAACAAAATTTTCTATTGTCCTCAGCCCTATCCTTCCTGCCTCCCCGTCTTACTGCTGCTATGTTGTTATTCCCCCATATCAGGCTGCTCCTGTGCAGGCACTTGTAAAGTCTTTCTGTTGTATGAGTGAAGAGGCAGAAGAGCGCGGTTTCCAGCTTATTTTACACTCCATGCTAAACAGCTGTAGGTAAGATGAGAAATAGATGTAGATAGCATGGAAAGTACATCCCCAAAGTTTTAAAGGACTTTACAGGGTCTAGGAAGTATACTGTAAGAAAGTGTTGGGTTTATAGGATCAGACTAGCATGTTGTTCTGTGATAGCAGGGGTGAAAATGTCTACATCATAGCATTGTGATTTGAATATCACAGTTTTAAATGAAGAAAGATTTGGTGGTTCCAATATCTCATTAAAAAGCCTTGTGTCACTTGACATCTTCGTTGAGAGGTATTTATTTCACTTTGTGGTTGGTGGACAAAAATTGACTCCCTTTGTTCTGGATCTGAGGACTGCAAGTAATCTTACAGCAGTGGGAAAAGAGAGAAGTGGGATATGGGGAAAGGGAAGAGAAGGGATGAAAGTGAATCTCTGCAGAACTAGGTGTACACAGGTGTCATCATACTAGATGTCATCAATTAGGGTGAGCCTGAGGCTGCTTGTGAGGTCAGACAGACAGGAAGCTTCTTACCCGTGGCTGCGCACAGTTGCACAGGGCCAGGTGTTCAAAGGGGGCAATAACTTAAATTTTCCTCACCTAAACCAGCCTTGTGGATGGTGTTACTCAGCTGAACCAGCTGATGCTCTAAATGTGTGTTTTCTTGGCATGGTTGGCATGCACTGGCTTCTCCAGTGCATGGAGAAGAAAATTTCTTGCCTTCCTGTTTTTCTAGTCCTGACCTGAGGGTGCATTCATGGTGCCCTGGGGCTTCACTTCTGATGGCTGTATTGTGTCAGTGTGGTGATAACTAAAGAAAGTCAGGTCCACTCATGAGGACATTTACACAACTTGGTAATTATTTTTAAGGGAAGAATTGTGGAAAGAGAACTCCAGACATGGCAGCCTTGTGAGGCTCATTACCTTGTAATTAGCTGATTGTCTCCTCTAATATGTTTGTTTTTCCTATAAAGCTTATTCTGAGTGGCTTTTATTGCTTGTTATGAATTATTCTGCCAGCTGAAGCATTTGCAGAGCTGCTGACCCTGACAGCTGGTGGCAATTGTTTTTGAAAAGACACAGAGCAGCTTTACTGTTTAGAAGAAACTGACGAATAATTTTAACTAAAAGTATTAGTAAGCAACAGCAGCTAAAAAACCCATTGCAGTTTATTCTCTAAGGGATACATCCACTGTAACCCTTTTTCTCCACTAGAAACACTGTTCTAAACTCTGTTAATCTACAGGGTAGCAAAACAAGAGCTTTTCAGGCACTTCATCTGGAAACTGTAACTAATTTGTCTGAAAAAGAGAAAAAGACTAGATAATAGGTTTAAAACCCTGCTAGAGGGAGAGTGAGAAACAGGCTCCCCTGAAAGTATATTTTCTGTTCCTCTCCATGGAGCCCTCTTTCCAGAAATTGTTTCTGTGGCAACAAACTCCTTTCCAGCAGGGTTGTCTTGGAGTTTGATCTGGGTTTGCTTAGGCTCAGATCTGTCATCATGCCAGAATCAAATAGAAATGCAAAACTGATCTGACCTTCAGGTAACAGAGAGGGCACTCTGCTGCTGTTACTGTTGCTCCACAGGAGATGTCCTCCTGACATTCTCCACTCAGAAATTGCTATGGACAGCTATTGCTGCTAGGATGAGCCTAGACTTTCCTTTCTGAACATTGTTGCGTTGTTCAGCAAGGTTTCAAGATTCTCTTATGTTGTGTTCTGTGGGCCAGCAGTAAAGACACAAAGCTTGGAAGGGAGGTTGAGTAGCCAGCAGAGGAAGGGGAGATAACCAACAAATTAATTACAAGAGCAAATGTAATTGAGCTATCAAATTTGAGTCCCTTTAACGACACCTGAATAAAATGCTAAAATGGTCAATATCAGCAGGGAATTATGGAAATGTTTCAGAGATCTCTTGGCTTTGCTTTCTTTTAACTCAATATTTTAGTAAACATTAGAATTTTGTCATTTTATATCTGGAAGCATTTTGTCTTCCTTCTGCCAAAGAAGGAGAGTTTTTACTCTGTGACGGATAATGATTTAGTGTCTACTCACATACCTAATTAGAGGATGTATCTGGTTTATGGCCCGTGTTTAAGAACTGTTCAGACATAGCTTTTGAAATAGCAATTGTCTTTTAAACTTACAAGAGGCTTAAACTAAAATACCCGAAACTATCATGTCAGAAAACTATTATTTCAAATTTGAACTTATGTCCAAATTTCAGAGCTGCTTTTACACCTCCGCCCCAAAGCAGGACCTGGATTTCTGAACAGCTCTCAATTTGGAATCTCACATCTCCTGTGCCAGCTTTTCCGTCTCATCAAGAGCTCATCAGAACTGTCCTGAACAAGCATTTGATTCTCTCCCTTTTCTCTAGTCAGAAGCATGTTTGGAAGTGTGAATGGTTTACAGCAAGGTTGTTGCTTTTGCTGTGAATTGCTTCTTTGATACTATTAAAGAAGGGAGGGTTTGCATTTCTGTGAGGTCATGCCTCTTCAACTATTTTTCTCAGTTTTCGTGTTGAATGTCTTTTATCCAGAAATGGAAATTCAGGAAATGAAAATGTAAGCAAACCTGCAGATACAGATGCCAGCACTTCCTTTAAAGTGATTAATCCACTGGGAACTAGGTTGTTGGAGTCCTGTACCCTCAAGTGAAAAAAAAAAAGGACTGACGTTTTCAATAGTCATCTAGGGAGCAAGAACAGCAACGAGTGAAAGAGCACAAAGGAAAAAACCTTTTGCAAGGCACACTACTTCTCGTGAGAAGACTGAGAAATAACAATGGAAGAACATGTCTTACATGTGAATATTGACTCAGTTCTACAGGAAACTTGGTTAATCTCCAGAAGGGAAACTGAAAAAAAAAGAGAAGAAATTTAATTAAAGATAGCAATAAGGGATAGTTTAGTAGAGTTAGGTTTCTACCTAAGATGGGGACTATTTGAAGACATGCACAAATACATATGCATAATGCAGCACACATACCACCCCCCCTCAATGCTGTATCCAAGGAAGAAATACAGAAATACAGAACAAGAGCCAAAAAAGGCTCACTTGAGCCTCAAAGGAAATAAGCGTAGCTAAACAGAAGTGCGTGGAAGGGTGGATGGTGTGCTAGACTAGAAAGAATTGGATCTAGAACAGAAACATGTCTGAAGTGCACAATGGTGATCAGTGCAAGCCGGAAACCCAAACACAGTACAAAGGCAAAACGGAATTATTTTCGTTTTTCAGATGGCAACAGTGCACACAGTGTTAGGTGCTTCAGTTGAGCAGGCTCCTATCTCATGATGAATTTGTTCTCTTTGGATAAATCCAAACAGAAGAAAAATAATTAAGTCAAAGAAAAATGAGTTGAAGGGAAAAATCTTCAAATATTGTAAGCAGCTTTTCACTTTACCATGTCTTAAAACTTTTGCAGTACAAAATGAATCATATACTGAATCATATATGCAGAAAATGACATTTCAAAAAGAGATGACTTTATTGAATGTATCATTATTTGCTGATGCATGGAATAATGAAAATGCTAACATTCTCCTTGAACAGGAGATCTGCTCCATCTCTTTGGACATGCCAGAGTTTCAACCAGTTAGACCTAGCTAGCAAAATTTTTCCATCAGACAGCCTTTCCTGTTTGTCAAGTGTTATTAGTCAGGCATTGATTATGGATGTCCCAAGCTTGTCAGCAGTATTGCACAATAAGTCTCATCCACTGAATTATCAGTGAATGAAGAGAAAAAATTCTATAGGTGGCTGTTTGGTTGCTTTCCAAATGACTTTTAGTTAATGATATTGTTCTGTTTGGAGGATATGATCCTTATGGCATTACAAAAGATGCAAGCAGAAAGATACCTTGGTCCCTGCTTTGTCCTCTAACTTTTCAGATTTTGAGCAAGTTTTCCCTTGAGTGATGCTGGGGAAGCTTGACAGAAGGGACTGCCTTGTGTGTTGCTGGCATTCTGTTCCCTTTCTGAGTGAGCATCTGGGTACAGAGAGCAAGCTGCTCTTAATACACACATCAGCTCCAGGGCCGTGAGCCTCTGGCCAAAGGCAGAGGCTGACAGCCAGAGCTCTGCTCAGCCTTGGTGTGTGCTGACTGGGATGGGGCGAGCTGACCGGGACAGGGTGCCGGCAGTGTGCTACGGCCCATGGTATGTAAATGAGTGGCTCATGCTCAAGCAGCAGAGAAATCTGTGGGTGACTCCCATGGCTCCCTTTGAGCAGCCACTCTGTGAAGCAGGAGCTGTGTGGTAGTGCTGGGGCTGCAGGGACACACTGGCAATCTGAGAAAGGCAAAAATCATTGAAATGCAACACAGATATGAATTAAATGTTAAGTCACTGACCTCAACGCAAGATCATTGCCTGATCTAGCACTGTGCTGGTGTCAGAGCAGGCTGCAGCATCAAAAGAGGCAGTAATACAGTTTAGGAAAATGAATCAGAAGGATGATTTTCCCCAAAGCTGTAGATGGTAAAATGAATCAGAACTCACTGAACTTAGAAGGATGAAGTTCCTATTTCTCAATCCCAGGTTACAACACAGTTGTTCCAGTCATTGTTTCTTATTAATATTGCATGTTGATCATGGCTTATATGGCTTCTAATAAGCAAGACCTGTGTAATCTTGGGGTTTTTTGCATTGTCCTGTTCAACAAGGATCAGTGTATGAGTTTGGGATTATAAGTAGTTCTGATATCTATGACTGATTATGACTTGCCTGCTGCTTCTTCAATAGACACAGGATGGGTTTTTTTCTTTTGTGTCAAGGAGTATTGTGGGGGAGAGGGACATTGACTTCATTGAGGTTTTATTCAGGGAAAAGGAAGATTTGGAATTTTTTCTCTGAGTAATAGAGTGATTTAAGATGTCTGCAGGAAGTAGTGTGATGTGTTTTCCTCCACCCACTGTTCTGTACTCAAGCAAGTCATACACAGAGCTTCAAGGAGATGTGCCCTGTGGGTAGGAACTAGTCACAGTAGCTCAGTAGTGCAATACTTGGAGGGTCATGTTGTCCACTTGGTTGATCTTTAACAGCAGGAAGTGGGGGGCAAATTAGGGTCATTTTTTTTAAGCTTTGAGGCAGCTATAGCGTGACTAATTTCTGCTGTGATTCACCTCCCTGATACTATTTGGACTGCTTGACTGAAATTACACATTGCATGAACTTCATAAATAGGGATTTTCCGAAGTTTTTTCTGTTTTCAGCACTTTCTTGCGCTCAACCAGTTGTTCAGACCTCACACTAGCTAAAAAGGCCCTAATCCTAGATAAAGAATAAGTAGTAGTGTGAGATAGAATGAGTAGTCTGAGGGAACAGGCAGATGTAGTTGCCAAGCTACTGTCCATGATATTTGAGAAGTCATGGCAATCAGAAGAAGTCCCAGGTGACTGGAAAAACGGAAACATTGGACTCATCTTTAAAAAGGGTAGAAAGGTGGACCCTGGGTACTACCGACCTGTTAGCACCACCTGTGTGCCTGGGCAAGATCATGGAACAGATCCTCCTAGAAGCTCTGCTAAGGCGCATCAAGGACAGTGATGTGATTTGGGACAGCCAGCAGAGCTTTACCAAGGGCAGGTCCTGCCTGATCAGCCTATGGCCTTCTATGATGGAGTGGCTGTATCAGTGGACAAGGGAAGGGTTACAGATGTCATTTATCTGGACTTCTGTAGAGACTTTGACAGGGCCCCCCACAGCAGCCTTCTCTCTAAACTGGAAAGAGATGGATTTGGTGGGTGGACTCTTACGTGTGTAAGAAAATGGTGGAACAGTTGCATCCAGAGTGTCATAGTCAATGGCTCAGAGTCCTAATGGACCTCAGCGACAAGTGGTGTCCCTCAAGTGTCTGTACTGGGACCAGTTTTATTTAGTATTTTCATTAATGACATAGACGAAGGAATTGAGTGCAGCCTCAGCAGATTTGTAGATGACACCAAAGAGAGGAGGGACACACCTGAAGGATGGGATGCCACCCAAAGGGACCTGGACAAGCCCAAGAAGTGAGTGCATGGGAATGTCATGAGGTTTAGCAAGACCAAGTGCAAGGTGCTGCACCTGGGCCAGGGCAGCCTCTGGTATCAACAGAGGGTGGGGATGAACAGATCAGAGCAGCCCTGCTGAGAAGGACCTGGGGGTGCTGGTGGATGAGAGGCTGGACAGGAACATTTGGAGCCCAGAGAGCCAAACACATCCTGGTCTGCATCCAAAGCAGCATGGCCAGCAGGGTGAGAGAGGGGATCCTACCGCTTCACTTCCCTCTGTTGAGACCCCACCTCCAGTGCTACATCCAGATCTGGGGTCCTCAGCACATGAAGGACATGGACCTTTGGAGTGAGCCCAGAGGAAGGTTTCCAAGATGATTAGAGGGATGGAGCACCTCTCCTGTGAGGAAAGGCTGAGAGAATTGTTTTTTTTCCAGCTTGGAGAAGAGGGGGCTCCAGGGTGACCTAATTGCTGCCTTCCAGTACCTGGAGGGAGCCTAAAAGAAAGATGGTGAGAAACTTTTTACAAGGGCATGTAGGACATGTGATAAAATAAGGGGGAATGGCCCCAAACTGAAAAATTTAGACTAGATGTTAGAAGGAAATTCTTTACTGTGAGGGTGGTGAGGTACTGGCACAGGTTGCCCAGAGAAGCTGTGGATGCCCCATCCCTAAAAGTGTTCAAGGCCAGGCTGGATGGGGCTCTGGGCAACCTGGGACAGTGGAAAGTGTTCCTGCCCACGGGTTAGAACAAGATGGTCTTCAAGGTCCCTTCCATCCAAACCATTCCACGATTCTATGATATTGGACAAACTGTGCCTATTAACCTACCTCCCTTCCTTGCCCTTCGTCTCAAGTTGTCCTTCCTATGCACAGGCATCAACTAAGAATTCCAAAGTAATAAAAACCTGAAATGAAAAGGTTGGAAATAACATGGATTTCCCAGAATATCAAAAGTTGGAGCAAATGGAATGATTTACCAAGACTGCAAATAGTTGCATATCCATGTTAGGAAAAATTGGTCATTGATGACTAATTAGTCTTTTGTTTATGTGGATTCTGAAAAAAAATGTTGCCAACTTCCTTCTTTGACAATAGATTTATAAGAGGAGTCATCTGATAATGACAAAAGTAAAGTTATTTGTAATTTACAGAACACTTTCATGGTTTCCTTCAACTGAAACAGATATACAGAGTAATAATTATTGTACTCAGAAGTTCACGTTAGAAAAATCCACTTGCAAGTTTCAAACACTGAATAGATTGTGCATAGATGTAAAATACTTTAGTTTAGAAATTCAATTTGACTCCTCTTTTTCACAAAACAAAATGTTATGTCTGTTTTACCCCAATTCATTATAATTCCTGAAACATTAGCAGCAATAATTCACAAATTGCTGTAACTAAATCCGCTGGAGTACATGTATTTTTTTAAAATATCTGTTAGCCTTTGCTGATCTATTTTCCTCTATGCCCCCATCCTATTGTTAAAAATAATTTTGTTGGTTGCTGGTTAACAATTCTGGTTCTAAAGACTGGAATAAAAACCAACAGGAAATATTTCAGTTATCTTTATAGAAATATAAAAATACTTACATACCATATAAACATATGTTATATAAACATATATATTATAAAAATACATACATATTTGTGTTTGTCCCTCATATGTACTTGTCTTTTCCTTTACTTATCTTGTATTAATAGAAACATCTTCCATTGACTTTAATGGCTCCTTCTGCTTGGTACCCTTCTAGAATCAGAATGGTCTGGTTTGGAAAGGACCTTTAAAGGCCATCTAGTCCAACTCTCCTGCAATAAGCAGGGGCATCTTCAACTAGACCAGGTTACTCAGAGCCCCATGAAACCCAACCCTGAATGTCCCCAGGGACGGGGCATCCATCACCTCTCTGGGCAACCTGGGCTAGTGTTTGTCACCCTCATCATAAAAAAATTCATCTTTGTATGTAGTCTGACTCTACCCTCTTTTAGTTTAAAACCATTACCCCTTGTCCTGTTGCTACGAGTCCTATTAAAAAGTCTGTCCCCATGTTTCTTTTAAGTCCCCTTTAGGTACTGAAAGGCTGCAACAAGGTCTTCCCAGAGCCTTCTTCTCCAGGCTGAACAACTTCAACTTTCTCATCCTTTCCTCATAGGAGAGATGCTTCACCTCTCTTGTCATTTCTGTGACCTTCTTCTGGACCTGCTCCAACAGGTTCATTTTTTACATCATAATTCTTCTGATTGAACCCAAACATCATTGTGCCATTTCTTCATACTCAGTGGTGCACCCAAATTTCTACTTTCTTCTACTTTTTTTTTTTTCTTCAAACTTGCTCTAGGGATATTGTCCCTTTCCTGCCCATTTTATGTTGTTTGACCAGTCCCTAGTCTCTTCGGCTGGTCATCGCTTCCCTGCCTTCTTATCTGACCTTATTCTTCCAGGTTTTGTGAAACAGGATCAAACAATCTGACAAACCTGCAAGTGTTGAAGGAAGTTTATCGTGTGAATTTAAGGGCTGGTGTTTGTGTAGATAATGGCCTGAACCAAATCCTAAACTGAAACCACTCTGGGTTTCTGATTCCAAGGTATGCAGGACAGTTTAAGTCCTGCAATGACAGCCAAGTGACTCAGGCCTGTCTGCACTGTATGACAGGTGCAGGGACAGATTAAATAGCAAGAGACCATGCAGGCACACAACTATGTTACACTCCCTGTTAATGGAAGTGGGTGCTTTGTGAATGAGACAAGCTGGGTGCACAACTGTTGCAAATTCTAGCAAGGAAGTCCTTTGCTGCAGTCCTATTTGTCTCTGCTAAAAAAATATGTAGGCCTAGTTGCAGACAGATTTCTTACAACAAAAATTGTAGCAATATTCACTGAAACTGAAAAGACCCACCTGGGCTCCATGGTACTCCTTGGTCCAAGGTGAAGAGGCTGCTGTTGTCCGTGGCTCTGGCTGCTTCCTGTGCCGTTGCCAGCAGGCAGTGCTTAACCCATGAGCTGCCCCATGGTTCATCATGCAGGGGCAAATCATGCATTTGTCAACAGCTAAGGCACAAAGGAGTTGGGAAAGAAAAGAACTGTCGTTGAACTCACCAGTGAGTAATAAAGTTGGCTTGTTTAAAGCATGAAAAAGTGAGGCTTTCTGAAGCTCAGGGATCCTTGGCTTTATTTTAAATCCAGGAACAAGAGAATTGTTTGGAGCTCATGTAGATGGAGAGAGTCTTCCAATTTATTGCCAAGACTTAGCCTTAGATGGGTATCATCTAAAAGATGTGGGCATATAGGAGAGAGAAATATTGCCTGGAAATGACTGCAGATTCATGATACTGAATGTGTTACATGAACTACGCTCAAAAAAAAAAAGTCACACAGCTGCACTATGTCCATATTAAAGCTGTCTAAAAGAAATGCCTTTGTGTTCCCGTTCATAACTGCTTTCAGCTTCATGATTGTCTGCACCCTAGATGTTTTTCATAGAGCAACTTTTTAAATTTTTCTCCTTCATCTATTCAGATGTTGCCAGTAAGTAATGGGGGAATTATTTGTCTTTTCTCTTCTATACCATGCATCACTTTTCCTTCATTTTCCCCTTTTTCAGACAGCCTGTAAAGTATTGTGTTATATGTTTTTAATAACAGAGTGGGCTCTTCCACACCCATTTATTTAAACCTGCCAGTGCAGTCCTTTGATACCAGGTTTGTTGAAAAAATCCTGCAGTTTCATTCCCTGTCTGGTGCAGAGCTATATTTAGTGTACCTGGTGCTGGGGAAAAGGTGAACTGCCTCTGTACTTCCATTTGGCTACTGAGTCTGTCCTTAGCCAGGCACGAATGGTCAAAGGGTACAAAGGTGGCCCAGAGCCCACACACTGAGGAGGCTGAAACAAGGGAAGAATTTCCTGGCTCACTGTTGCCACCGACCAGAACAGCAGTGTAAGACAGGTATTGCCCAAGAATCTGGACCTTTGTTTTTCATCGCCATCTTTGAAATTGAGGAGGGTTTGTTAGCACAAGGCAAAGAGATTTGTTACAGCCAGCCTTCTTTTCCTGCCCCTTCAAACAGCCCACTCCAGAATTTCCTCCAGGAGCAGGAAATGTTGTTGTAATGGTAAGTGCATATTATATTAGCATAATATTGTATCAATAAGACTTTTTCTGCCTCCTTCACATCCTGCATTCTGGCAAGACTTTTAAACTAGGCAGAAATTATTTTTATAATCATATTCTCTGTACATAAACATAATTTGATAAAAACACTTTGAGTTCTTAGAGGAAAAGAAACATTTTCAAAAAACACTGCAACTGTAGAGTACATCTGCTTTTCCTCATACTGTGGTCCATAATGACTCACTGGGTAACACTGAATGAAACTCAGTGCTAGACATATAAAGACAGTTCTGAATTTTCAAAACTGTCAACAGCTTTTGAATTGCTATTACTATTACTTATTGACAGGAGCTGGACACTGGCTGGACACTGGTAGATATGATGATAGGCCTCAGATTTTAGGCATTTTAGAGAACAACTAAGGTGTGCCAATCATCCTGCGCAGGCAAACCCTTACATGTAAAAGTCACCAAATAATACAGAAATGCTATGAAATACAAACGCAGCCCTGGAGCTCTGGATTAAAAAGGCGGGGTGGGGTAAGAAGGTTATCAAACCTGCCTCAGCAAAGATTCTGTGCACTGCCCTTGTCTGCAGGTGGAAGAGATGTGTGATGGTTATCAAGCCTTTGAGAAACTGGATAGTGTTACAGGAGAACTAATGGCCAATAAGTATCAGTGTTTGGGGAAATTTGTCCATAACTTTAGTGACTGATTTCTGCTGTAAATGTCAGCACTGCTAACATTGTCATATTTATTCCAGGGGAAGGTTATGGCAATCTCCTTGAGCAAACTTCAAACTGAACCATAGATATCTGTGACTGGGTCCCTTTAGCAGCATTTCTTCTGCTGAGTTTGACACATGAGTTGTAACTATTGTGACACCTGCACTGGAAGGGGTGAGTCTCTTAAACCCCAAAGGAGATGCTTGAGACTGAAAGGAGAAGGAGAGCAGAGTGCTAGACTTGAGCAGTCTTTCACACAAGTTGCATGGGACAGTGAAGTTAGAAGTTTTGAGGGAGATGATCTTACCTTGGCTTGTTGTTTCACGACTGAGAGTTTCTGAGCTCCCAAGGACATTCCCACCAAAACAAGGGCTGATTTTCTCTCTGTTGGTAAGAAACAGTAGAAGTAAAGGGATGAAAAACACATCCCAATTTTTATTTGTAGGTGTTTGCTGTGAATTCTGTGGAACTATGCTGGTTGAAGCTAAAAAATGAAGTTCTTTGCAGGTTTGATCATTTATTTCAGCCAGGCAATTATTTTCTGGCCTAAAGCAAGTGATTTTCTTTTCAGTTTCTACAGGAGTAAAGCCTATCACTATTAAAAAAAAAAAAACATGTAGCAAAAAAGATTATTTGACAGTAACATCCTCAAGTGCTAAAACTGACACTAATTTTACTGTAGTGTGGTCATGTTTCTGTAAGGGTTGCCTTGGAAGAAATTTTATGTTCCTAGATGGCACAGAATATGATTACAAAAATGCACATTAGCATAGCAAACAGAAAAAAGAAGCAAGGTCTTATCTTTGGATAGTGCTGCTTTTGAATTCATAGTGTCTGAAGCCGTAAAAAGAGTACACAAATTGTTAACCTTACAAAGGTATAGCCAACAACCCTGAATTTTCTGAGGAGAGATTGAAAGAAACACAGTCTTGCTGTTCTGCACCATCAGGTTAAACATGCATCCCCTTCAGACTAGGCACAGTTTGCCCTGCTGTTCTCCAGTGCTCCATTTGTGCCCATGTGAATATATCACGAGGTGATAAAATCCTGCATGGGGTATTACATTGTTTAGTCGAGGGTTTCATCACTGTGAGCTGGGTCCAGGGTTGACCTAGTAGAACTGAGTGCTAACCCATTGTCAGCAGTGGTTCTTGTGTTTTAACTAGTTTAGCATAGTTTAGCATAGCATAGCATAGCATAGCATAGCATAGTATAGCAGTGGTTTCTGTGGGTATGTGTTTGGATTATACCAGACTCCTCAGGTGAAAACAATTACATTCATATTTGGTGAAAGTGAAAAGGAAAGATACAAGTGTGTAAGTAGTAAGAGTAAATGAGTGGGTTTGGGAGTTGATGGCAAATAAGGAATATGTAGTATCAAATCCTGTAGAACTGAGACCATGGGGATGCACTGTACCGGAGTGTTACCATGCCCTTCCAACAGAGGAAGACAGCTTGCTTTCAGGATTGTGTTTACAAGTAGCTGTAAGAGAGAGTGCTAAGAATTCAGTTTATTTTTTTAAAATCCTGATGAATTGAACTGCATATTACATGGTATCTTGTATATAAAGGAAAATTTAAGAAATGGAAATTAAAAATCAACAGTTTTTTGCACCCTAGATCCTCTGAAGAAGTCTGAGTGGACTGCTGGTTTACCAGAGACACCTTTTCCATTGTAGAGAAATCTGATTACTGCTTTTCTGCCTCATCTGTACAACAGAGATGATATTTCTTCACATTTTAGATGCCTCCAAAGCTAAAACAACAAATATTTGTAATTGGCTTTGTGATTCTGGATCACATAATTTTCTGGCACTTTTCTGTTACATGCTAGGACTTATGTGATTCATGATTTCCTAGACAGGCTTTATCTTTATCAAAGACTGTAAAATATCTACAGCTAGGAAAGAGCAGCTTTCTGAATAGTGTACTATATATTTAACAATTGTACCTCTTCTAAGGATTTCCTTGTGCTTTATCTTCAGGTTATTAACATCCTGCAGCAAAGGCATCACTTCAGCCTAAACATTTGTGGAAGAAATAAACTCTACATGAAAACTGAATGTAATTAAGTCTTACATTCAGGACCCTGATGAGTGATACAGAGAGAAAAGTAGAAGATGGTGAATTTCACAGAGAATGCAACTGAGAAGTGCAACATTAATCATGATATCCATGAGACATTATCCCCTGTGGTGTACATATTTGTGTTTATATTAGGCTTGCCAGCTAACTGTCTGTCACTGTACTATGGGTATTTACAGATCAAAGCTAAAAATGAATTAGGTATCTACCTTTGCAATTTGACTGTAGCAGACCTGCTGTACATATTTTCTTTGCCTTTTTGGCTTCAGTATGCTTTACAGCATGACAACTGGACTTACGATGAGCTGCTGTGCAAAATTTGTGGCATCATCCTATATGAGAATATCTACATCAGCGTGGGCTTCCTGTGCTGCATCTCCATTGACCGCTATCTGGCCGTAGTGCACCCCTTCCGGTTTCAGCGCTTTCGGACCATGAAGGCTGCTGCCATTGTGAGCATCATCATCTGGGCCAAAGAAATAATGACATGCTGCTTTGTGTTCACGCACGGGGAGATCAGCATGGATGCTGAGAGCCACTTGGTGTGCTTTGAGCATTACCCCATCAAGAAATGGGAGCACAATGTCAATTACTACCGCTTCTCTGCTGGCTTCCTTTTCCCTTTCTTTCTGCTGGCCTTCTCCTACTGTGGGATTTTACGAGTTGTCCACAAGAGTCCCGGCACTCAAAAGAAGAAGAAAATCCAAATTAAAAGACTGGTTTCAAGCACTGTTTTCATATTTTTAGTCTGCTTTGGGCCATACCACATCCTACTTGTAGTTCGTAGCTTGTTGGAGAACAACTGCTCATTTGCTGAGAAAGTATTTAATGTTTACCATATTTCTCTCTTGTTAACTACTTTTAACTGTGTTGCTGACCCAGTATTATACTGTTTTTCCAGTGAAAGCACTTACCAGAACTTTGTCAAGATGAGAGACTCTTGTCTAACATGTTTAGGCCGTCTGAGTACTGAGACAAAGGAGTCCTATCCACTGAACATTACTGAAACTCCCAACAGAACACAGCATGAGCAACAACCAGAATTATTACAAATACCACTTGATGGTGCTGGAATGAAGGACTGCTTCACAGCTGATATAGACAGCCTATAGCATTAATCAAAAAAGGACCTTGATCCTAAATCTGCAGCTATGGCCATGTTGTGTATCTGTCTGAATTATTCACGTATTACAGCAGTGTGACCTCGCAAAGGCTTATGAGCAATGCTGTACAGTGAAGCTGTTTCTGGAGGTGCTTGGACCCTGGCAATAGGGAGGAAAGCATATGCCAAGTCAGTTCAGTTATAATCATATATCTGTTGTTGTCATGCTACCACTTAAACCCTGTTTGTCTTGATGACTGCATTGACTGGAATAAGCCAGTACTCATGGTGTGTAGTTCTAGAGAACTCATCTTTAACTGCTTTCTGTTTTCCTCTGTTGCATCTTGAGAAAATAATTCTCTACAAGCTGTCATCATCTATTGAAAAGGTCAGAGACAGAAAAAATTTAATGTCTCCATATGTACTTTTAGAAAGAAAAAGAACCAACAAAACACTTCTGCAACCTCTCTGTAACTCTCTGAAATAACTTCTCCTTCTGCCAGTTTCAAAGCATGTAGAGACCATGCCAGAACCAGCCTCCTGAAACAGTGGTTCCAATAGTGTGAGACGTTATGGGAGAACATGCACAGGGAACTCAGCACCTGCTGAGACCTTCAGGCTGTTATTTGACTGTTGAATCTCAGACTGTTAAACCTCATCATAAGGCTCCTAGAGACTTCCAGAACTATGAGACTCTGGGCTCCGATGGTGTGTCAAGTGTCAGTAACTTGGTGTGTTGACTTGGAAGAGAACAGAAGGTTGGTAGTGTGTGAGGCACTTTGATCCCATGTGCTTCTCTGAGTCACTGTATTCATTTATTTACATCTAAATTCTACTACACCTTGCTACAGTTTTGATTGTGTCCTTTGCAATTTGTGTATTTTGTGCAGCACAGACCATGCAGGCAATTATATAACAATTCATTTGTCAGGGAAACTGTTGAATGAATTCTGTATAAACTCTGTTCTTGCCCACAGATAATATAGTTTAGGGTTCGGTCATGGTTCAGTAAATACAGTATCAGAAATATGATGTATGAATGATCAGTGTCCTGGTTTAGACAGCAACAAAATACAGGAGTAAGTGGAGAATAGTGGCTTTTAAAGATGTGGGAGTTGTACTCTATAGTATTGTTTCTACCACCACCTCCTCTCTAGGTTTTCTAGGGTTTTTTTGTTACAGTAATGAATCCTGTATGATTCTTCTTAGTGATCTGCTCATCACACCTTCTTGTATCTGTAGCTGTTACACCATTAATATTCCCTTGTCCTTTCAATTCTCTGGCTTCAGATCTTCTTTGAAACACCTCTCTGCACCCTGGAGCTGATAACTTCCAGCAGTATAATCAGTTTTGTTTCTTTGGTTTGCTTTTAAGTCAAAAGATTGTCTAGACAGATGTCTACTCATGCTATCTGAAGTATGTCATTGTAACACAGCCTTGCTTGTCATCAGATTCCAAAAGGAATATATACTAACAGTTTTCTGGAAACCACCTTGAGAGTGCAATATTGGACATAATTAGTGGATATGTTTAATAAAGAATGTTTTTATAATTTTCTTTTTATATTTTTTCACTCAATGTTTGAAATAACTATCTTTTAGCTTTGGCTAAAAGATAGTTATTTTCTATTTGTGAGACTACAGATCTTCTCCTCCCTCCTCTAGCAGAAAGGATTCATGTCTCCAATCCCAAGAGGGGATTAGGTTTGCTTAGGTTAACATTTGATTTGTTTAATTATTTTACATTTCTTTATACTTTGACCACTCAGCTGGATTAATTACAACTGCATTTTTTTCTCCTGACTATTAGCACTGTTTAGCTTTACTTTCTCCTAATCTTTCATCTCATCTGCTGTGCGTTCCAAGGGGGTCATAAGGCAGGGACTGCTGGAGTGCTGAGCCTGTACATTGTTAAGCACCAACTCCTTGGACCCCCATGACCTGTCAGACTGCAAGACACACACATGGTTTGTTCTAGGATTAAATATTTGTTGTCATGTTTATGCGTTGCTTCTTTACAGTTACCCATGTTGTTTAAATTAGACAACTGGAATGCAGAGCATGCTGTACTATATGGAGTTGTCATCTGAGGGATTAAGGCTTATTTGAATTGGTGCTTTGATGTGGTCAGCTTTGGTCAGCTGCTGCAGTTGAAAATCAGATGGAAACTTGTGTAACACAGCCCAGCATTCTGCTACAGTTCTCAGCACTTAACCTGCTAACCCTCAACAGAAGGGAGGGATTTCTTCTTCTTTTTCCTCTTTTTTTTCTTGAAGCTGACATTTTATCAATTCTTTCTGTATTGTAACTGTTCACCTCAGGCTGCAGAACTGTAACCAATACAGCAGGAAGGTAACTCCCATTCAGAGTTTTCCTTCCATCTCAGTCAAAACTCACTCAAGAGTCCTGCTAAGGTTGCTAGAGACATGCTACACCTGCTATTGCAGTAAATACAGTGCTTGGGACTGCACACGAGAAGGGATTTTAAAAGCATGCACTAGAGAAAAAGAGAAATAAATTATTAAATTTTGTATTTCTCAACGAAATCTGACTGTTAAGACTTGTATTTTGGGGGAACCAAGAGCAAAACCTTTTTTTGACAAAAGTTAGTGCTTGGAAAGAGTAATATACATTGCACCTGTTAGTGTAGTATGTCAGTAGCACACAGAGAATAAAAGCAGCTGCTTCTTTTAAAATGATGCCAATTTCATTCTGTGAATTCTGTGCAGCAGTGAACATATGCCATCCTACAGGGTTACTGGCTTTGGCAAAAAGTTCAAGCATTCATATGAAATATTTTACTTAATACTTATAGTTTGGAGAGTTTGAAGACTTCTAAAGGAGATGTTTTCTAATTGTGAAACTTCAAAGATACTTTTCCAGAACATCTTTTCAGAAGGTTTGAGATAAATCTAAAAAAATGATCAATCTGTAAAATAAACATTGGGATCTTCGGTGAACCTGAATGTCTAGCTGGCTTTAAGATTTCTTTCTGTCATGTGTTCAACTCTTTTATGTCTTTAAAGGCTTTATGTGCTCAGGGACTTCAGGAGATTAATATTCAAAATATGCTGGTGTTTGTGGTATGAAATTATTTTTCTCATTCTGAAAAAGTTGTCTTGCATCGAAGAAGGAAAATAAAACTCACCTGCCAGGAAGGAAAAGAGATACAAAGTGTTGCTGGCTGCTGGAACTCCAACTAAAGGCAACTTCCATTTTATGACAGGTAAAGCACCAGTGCTCTAGAGGTGCAGTGTCAAAGCTACCCTCCCCTCTCTGCTGTGAGGGCTGACAGCCAGCAGAACTTCAGTGCTGACACTCATCTGGAGTTAAGGTAAAAATCACAGCTTTAAATGACAAAAGTTGGGCACAATTCACAACCATTTGTTGTGTACTGCTTCATTGTTAGAAATTCTATGGGATAGAATTTAATGTTACTTCACGCGGTCTTGTCAGGAGCTGAATTTCTATAACAGGAATTCATGTCAATGTTTATTTACATAATGTTATTTCATACTGAATGCAAATGTTTATTCATTTCTAATCATACTTTTATTTCTAATAATTAATTTTAATCATTATTTATATATTTCTATTCTTTTTAACGACAGGATGCTCTGAAATGTCTACAGTTTTTCTCTATTACCCAGAAAGGGGCAAAATACATAAAAGGCAAACTACTGATACAATGGAGGTCAATGGCACAGCCTACCCTTTACATGGAAGGTCTGCAATGCTGCCCTTATTTTCATTAGCTCAGTTGAAATTTTCTCCTTATCTCCTCACATTTCCACAAACTATCCCCCACCATAAGAAGACAGAGGGGCTACAGAAAGTGGAGCTTTCACTATTTCAAAACTGCAGTTTTGTTTCGAATCTCCCCTCTCTACTGTAGCTGTTTTCCTCACCGCAAGTATTTTTAAACCCAAGTTGTTACGAGAGTTACTTCCTGTTACAGTTATGAGGTCAGTGAAACAAGAACAGCAGTGCAATAATATCTCATTGTAATTGCATGGTTTCTTTGTAAAAGCCAGATCACCTCTTATCATAAATCATTTAATATTCATTCTCCATTTTAAAATTACAGAAAAGAAAGGTAGACCAAGTCATGGTGATGATACCCTCTTCTTGTTGCACAGAGATGTTGTAAGGATAACAATGAAAGGCTGTGTGTGGTCCAGACACCAGAGATGAAAAATCATCTTTTTTTTGGTCTTTTACACCTTGTGAGAGCCTCAAGAATAAGGAAATGACATCGGAGCAACTCTTGATGCAGAAATCATTAGGGGCAGTCACTGCTGTGCTTCTTGCAGCAGCTTTTCAATCATAAGCGAATGGGTGTTGTAGAAGGGCAGCCCGTCCACTTCCATCTCTAGACTGGCAGTTTTGCCACTGCGGACCCCGAGCTGCACAAGTGTTTTCAGAAGCTTTTCTTCCTTAAAAAACAAAGAAACGGAGTATAATTAAAATTCTGAATCAGACAAGAGCAGTCATCAAGATCTTTATTTTAATTCTGGGAGAGACTGACCATATCCTCCATATTTATTTTGCCATCAACTTGCAAGTACTATCTCGTCCCAAAGAATATGTTTAGCATCTGGAGCTCAGGGAGTGTCAGATGGTTTATACCCTTGACTGCTATTTAATTACTGAATATTATTGTTCTCCACACTCCCTCAAACAGAACATTAGTGTCAATTCAGAAACATCTATCATTTTTTGCCTGGTTTCAAGTTCCTATATTGCAAAAATCAGAATCAGAGGAACCTCCACCCAAAGTATCTCAAAAATCCATCTGTGGCAGCTGCATCCAGCTGGCTGCAGCTGCATTTTTAAAGAAAAGAACAGAAGGGAAAGAGGATGCACCAGGAGAAAAGGTTATAGAGAGCACCTGGATGGGCTGCACACTCACTTTTCTGCAGCTTCTCTGATCTCTCCGTGCCTTTGGCCTTCTCTTCCCTTTTTCTTACTGATTTTATGAGAATTTTGGTTGCTTAGGGAAGAAGTGGGGACAAAACAACCTCAGAAATTGTGCTTTCTTGGCATGGTCTGAAATAGCACAAACTTTGTTTAGAACTAGTTATTTTCTTGCTTAACTAATATAAGCAGATAACAAAGCATGTTCTAAGTTGAGCTGTAAAAGTACACAGAGGGAACAAAATGCTTTTTTGTGAGCTATGGGCCAGTTAGCATTGTGGGATGAAAAGATGGAATAAAATGAGCTCTGAAAAAACCACAGGGAACAGTGAAATTTGAAGATCTGGTTTCAAGTGGACGCATGTCTGCCATCAACGGCTCTGCTTTTCATTTGTTATGAAATGTACACAGTAAAACTCTTTCTATTTTTTTAGCATTTTCTATACTGAGAATTTATTTCTTGAATTCTATTAATAAAAATCCAAGAAAACAAAAATCCTAGCTTCCCCTACGCCAACCCGGTGATAAGTTATGTAAGACCTTGAAACACTCACCTACCTATCTTTTCCTCCCTTTCTTTGCTAGGAATGCCTTTTCTAGTCTTTGTCTACCATGCCATTTCCACTTGCATGGAAATTGCTACTGGAACAGTCCTACCAGTGTCCTTGACAAAGAGTTCTCTAGGTTTTAACACTTCTTGTTTGACATTACCACACAATAAACTCCAGCAAAGTTCTTTATCTCCTGGACACAAATGAATCATGAAAAAAAAATTATAACATTAAAATATCTACTCTTATCAAATGTTAGGACTTTTTCCAGGAACACTTCTAAACCACAAAGAATACAGGAGCTGTAGATCTGAATTTAGACACAATATGGTTGTATTTTACATAACAGAGTACATGGTCAAAATGTAATCATTTCTGAATGAAGCAAAGCATGCCCTGTATGACCAATTCAGTTTAATTTTGTAACTTGCTTTCTGAATGCACTTTCTAAAGATCTGTCTTTTATTTCCTGGTAAAACATCCTAGTTCTTAGCTGCAACAAAATTAAATGAGGGTCTGGTTTTCTACTAAAGGAGAAATATGCATAGTTACATGGTGTCAGCAGTGATGCATCTATGTAAGGAAATTATCAGGATACATTAGTAGCATGAAATTTGCTACTTTGTAATTTATAAAATTATAAATATACATCAGTTTATATCATATGAATGTTCATATATATGAATGCAAATATACAACTGATCTTTCTGCACTACAGAGGTTTCTCTTAGCACTGAGTGTATCTAAATGCTTAAGGACAAAGGAGATCTCCTGTGTCGCAAAAGAGATGCCCAAATTGGATACACAAAATGTAATCTCTAAAATGAATGGTTTCTGCTATGTATTTACATATTAGAGCTCTCTGATCTGCTTATATGAGGTAAAAAAGTTTGCTTGCTTAATGCTACATAACTATGCCTGATAAACCATAGTTTGTCATCAAATGCTACTGTTTCCATTTGTAATAAGCAAATACAATGTACAGCACGCTTCCTTAGCTGTACAGTGCTGCAATTTGACCACAGTTCTCTCTTTAGTAAATCATTATGTTGGGAGTGGAGTAACCAGAAAAAATAATCAGAAAAATAGAAAAATACCTTGTTAGTTTGTGCTTTATTCACGGGAACAACTTCCTTATGAATGGCAAAGGTAATAAAGCATACTAAAACTACATCACACCTTCATATATTTATAATATAGTTCATATTCTTAGAGGTCATCATTTAAAAAAACCCCAAATGATACAGTTAATACGCTGCCATTAATGAAGAGCTCAGTAAAAGAACAAATGATTGATATATTAACCTGATTGTGAGATGCAATGAAATGCAGAGTTGACCGTAAGATGTTTAGCATTAGCTACATTTGGATAAGTATGAATGAATTAATTTCATTACAGTCACTTTGATATAACAATACTACAAACATCTGAAAAGCCAAGCCAATACCATAATCAAATTAGTAGGTAAGCAAAGGTAAAGGTAAGCAAAGATTGTTTAGGTCCAATTGTTTCTTGCTCCTGCAGTTCTCGCCACGGAACAAATGCTTTGCAGCATCTGTCGCTAAGATGTGTGTAAAGGCTGATCCATGAGCACAGAACAATCTGAGTTTGCTGTTCAGTGGGAAGGGAGAGCTCCACAGTTCTGGGGTTTGGCAGCGCAGCCCTGACACTGCTTGAACAAGAGCCTGCAGGGAAATAATGCTGGTGTTTCAGGGGAAGTCTTCACTTAGTAATTATGACCTACAGCATTCATGGAAGTGACATTTTTTGAACAAAAATAAAGCACATGATAAGACAGCTGTCTGCTGCTTAGGCACTCCTTCAAATGTCCTCTTTTCAATTACAAATACAACTATAAACACCAAGATGGATCTGTGTGGTGTTGCTCTTTATCTCACTAGGGCAATTATTATACCATTAAATGAAGATGAATTTTGCAGAAAGTAGCCATATAAACATAAATGGTCTGATTTTTTTATACTAATGGAGTATGTGAATACTAATGTATTCAATCTTCTGCATTGTTCACTGTTGTGTGATTTATAATTAAAGATATAATATTTTCTTGTCTGACATTTAGTCATTTTCTCTCCTCCAGAAAACTGTTTCCATTAATTTTATCTCAATAGATTTTTGTATTGCACTTTCAGTAGCCCATTATTGGCTCATTAATATTCCCAGCTGTATAGCTTAGTAAAACAAAAACAAGAAGGTTTTCCTGTACACAGTATGACATTTAATTACACTATCTCATTACCAGGAATTTTGATCATAGTAATTTTAGGATGCATTAATTTAAAGGTCAAAAACCAGTAGATGCCACTGGAAAAAACATTGAAAACTGAAAAGTAATTAATGTATTTTATGAAAAGACTGTGCTAAAAAGGGCCATATAAGCTTTGTTAAACCATATGGCTGTGCCAAGTGTTGGTATCGGTTTCAGTTTTACGACCTCTGGATAAAAAACTAAGATAGCAAGAACTAAAAAAAAATTGTGAGATCTACTCTAAAATACTTAAAAGGTGCTTTGTTGGAATTTCATGCAGAATGTGCTGTCATCTCAGGAGAAAAGCTTCTTTGTTTTGGACAGTTTCTATGGTAGATGGATTGCATTTTGCTTAGCATTCTTGGAGGTCACAAACTTAATGCTTTTGTCCAAATCTCTATAGAGGCACTCAGCCAATAAAGCCGAATTTTGAAGTTCCTAAGTTATTGCAAATACGTGGAACAAACCTTATTTAATCATTAAGAGTGTGTGTGTGTGTGTGTGTGTATATATAGACAGATTTTTTTTAACCACTGCCAAGTTAAAAATAGAGGCACGTGCTTAGCAGGATGAGCACAGATCACAGTCATTTCTCACCCCTCTCAGTTATTTTACTTTTTCTCAGTCTGAAACCTTTGCATTCCCAGAATATCACACTGTACAGAGCTGCATTAGTCAAAACACATTTAAAAATATTCATGTACAAGTTTTTCTCCAACTTTAATTTAGAAACATTCAAAACTAATTGTAGAAAGGTTCCAGAAAGGTGGAAAGATCAGAAGTACGGTACAAAGATCAGAAGTATGGAGTGGCTACTGCATAAGAACTGTGACTTGATTTTGGAAGCAGACATCTAAAGGACACTAAAACAGAGAGTTATAAAATCATGAATGATGCTAAGGAAGCAAACAGGGAATTTTAATCACTGTATCTCGATACAGGGATTTCTTGGATTGCCCATAAAATTGTAGCACTGTCTTCTGCTTGAAGTTAGAAGACATGAACACATTCATATTGAAGGATTTTTATTTGCAACCCGTTTTGGATCCTTTGTGGAACAGTCTAAGTACAGTGTGGCTGCTTCTTCACAAGGAATGCCCAAAAGTCCCTGAAGACCTTGTGTCTTAGGTTACAATGTAAGATGTAACCAAAAGTATGTATTCTATCACCAGCTCTTAAAACCAGGTGGTTGTGAGATGCTCCACCCAGGGGGAGGAACCAAGCATTCCTACCTGGATATAATCTGAGGTGTGGAACACCACAATGAGCCCTCACCTACTGGGTTTCCAGAGGACAAGAGCTACATGACCACCACTGGACCTTCAGAGGAAGACCAGACCCTTCTACAGGATCACTGCTTCTACAGAACCGTATCTACCACTTCAAAGAGGGCTTCAGCCACCCCTTCATGGGACTGCTGCCACCACCCTGCCCAGCAGGGTGTCAGGTCATATCCTGACTCTGTCAGGTTAAGCCAGTATTTCTGTATTATTGCCTTGTTATATATACTAGTAAAGAACTGTTATTCCTATTTCTCATATAATTGCCTGAAAGCCCCTTAATTTCAAAATTATAGTAATTTGGAGGGAAGGGGGTTACATTTTCCATTCCAAGGGAGGCTCCTGCCTTCCTTAGCAGACACCTGTCTTTTAAACCTTGTGAAGGTAAGGTATTGAACTGGACTAGGCAGGATTCAGCAGCTGGTGGCCACTTCCATCTATGTGTCATGAGCAAGTCTCAACCTCTCGTGCACAGGAATTACCTTGGTGACGGACGGAAGTGCCGGCAGCCAGAGCCTCTGGCTCGGTGCTCGTGGAAATCCGACGGCTCTGCGCAGGTAGCGGTCGTGGATCTCACAGGAGCGCAGTACAGACAGAGCACAGGCAATGGCATAGCCACCCCAGTTAGAGACCCCTGCAAAAGTGACACTGAAACCAGACTGCAAAAATTGGCTGCTTAGTGTCCAGAGTGTGTCAGAGACACCTGCGTTAGGAACAGAGAAATCTGAGCCCAAGAACAATACGGACCATCCAGTTCACAAGTTGGTCCTTGCTGAACACCTCTCTCTCACTGTGAATTTTATTTCATGCTGGTGTATAAGAGAATTTTAACTGTAACATTCAACTTCAGTTGAATATTAAGAATGTACATTTGTCCTTGAGTGATTATTGAAAGAACTTATCTCTTTGTAAAGGAGCAATATGACTAATTTATGCCTGATACGAGCACACTCACAGAAGTTTATCAATTATACTGAAAATTTGTATGTGCACAGACATTTTAATTCCCACACAGATCACTTCTGCAGTCTTCCTTATGGATTTTTGTTATTGAGTAACCTGGTCTAGTGAAAGGTTTCCTGCCCATGGCAGGAGGAGTAGGAACTGGATGATCTTCAAGGTTCATTCAAACCCAAGCCATTTTTGGATGGATTCTATGGTTCTGTGATTTTATACAATGTGTGATTTTTCAAGAATACTCAGGATTTGCCCTATTTCCAATTAAATACACTTTGTTCATTGAACATTCTCAATTTTCAGTCAGTTCTTCTGAAGCAACAGGTCCTTAACTCTTCAGAAAACGTACATAATACTGAGATAGATTCGTTTGCCAGGGAAAAGACAAATGTTTCCTTGTCAGTTCTATTCTCAAACACCAGCTACTCTCCCACCCCACCAAAAATCCCTTACCAGCTACAACAGTAAAATCAGCTTCAACATCACAAGCTATAACATCTCCATTTTTTATGTGCTTCTTTACAGCATCTTTTACTTTGCCCATTCCTAATTCATTTCCTCCATCTCCAACACCTTTATAAAAGAGAAGAAGACAAAATGAGTATGAACACAGCATATAAATGACAATCCCTCTAGAAGGCATCCAGTGTCTTCCCCACAGTTGCTGTGACAGTTCACAGCTCCATATGAGATGGTTTATCCTTTTTCATCCACACTGCCTAAAAACAGAAGACTGTGAATGAAATAGCTGAAAGCATCATCTATTACATGCCAGCCTCTAGGTTTATACAAGCAATGTACACTGTACATTGTGTGCATACAAAAGAGATCAAAACTATCAAGTGGTTGTGAACTGCAGACAGAATTAAGACAATAAACTTTGCTTATGGAAGGTCTTACATGAGTGTTCTATGTACTGCATTATCACAAGTACATCAAGACAGAGAAGATAGAAAATTAAACCAAAATAAACCTGAGAAATTAGCTGGCAATTCTATAATACAGCAAGCATAGAAAACTTTGGCTTGTTACAAGCTTTAATCAAAAAAAACCAGAATAGAAATAGTAACTATTGCAGAAAGACAAGCAAAAATATACATAAGGATTTGGGCAGAAGTAGGCCTGACTGCACTGCCCATCTGTTTGATACAGATCACTAATGTGCCACAGTACCCAAAGAGCCCAGCCCTGTGTACTATTACTGTTTTCATTTTCCATAGTCATTTACCAAAACGACAACTAGTCTTTATTTTTTAAAGTGCTCTTATGTACTGGATGTGGGGCATTGATTTTTGTTGCACAAATAGAAATACTGTGTATTTGTCTTAGTGATTTTAGTGAAAGTAGTGGGATCTGTGTAATTTCAGAAAAATTCTGGGCAACCCTATATTTAGGACATAAAGTTGTCAGATGTCATTTAGAGACCTGGAGATGAAGGTAACATATAAACTAGCAGTTTACATAAAAGCTGGATAGCACCTCTAATCTCTCATCAATATATTAAAAACATACTAAAAAATTTCATCTATTTAGTTGGAAACTAAAATTTCTCTTTCATCTGTTAGTCTGAATGGCATTGTCTTCAATTTGAAGATTTTACAGAAAAATCCTAGACAATGTCTGTGAAACAGAACAGTGAAGAGCTCCAAGTCCTTGCTGCAATGTATCAGATTTGAATTTGAAATATGACTGTGCTCTAATGCATAGCATGTGTTACAGGAGAGAAATTACAATATTTATAATTTACACTTCAGCCCTGAAAACTGGTAAATTTAACACTTTTAGTTACTGCATAAATATCTCATGTGTCTGTAGCAAATTTCTTCTTTAAGTGAAATGGAAAGTTATTTCTCAGCAGCAATTTTTTATTTGATTCCTTAAGTCTATCCAGTCAAGTGGGGCATAACTGAGTGACACATAGCTTACGTAAAAGAATTTGCCATTGAACAGCTACTTTTTTTTATCTTTAATAATCTGCTCACATTTATTTCACCATTGGGAGTTAATGGTGCTTTCAAAAATCTGTTCATTGGTGGTACTTTTCAAACAGGTATTGATTCAATCCTGGTGCTTCTATCCTCATATATAAATACAGAAGTTCTGCTTTGTAAGAATCTGATTTTTCTTATACTCAAAATTAAAATTTTTGCTCCTAATATTCTTTAAAAAGGCTAAGATGAATTTCTTGTCCCATGAAGATAACCAACAGTTTCTTTAACTGAAAGATATCCACTGCTCAGGGCTTTTTCTATCAGTCCTGCTTTGCTTTTCTTGTCTTTGTGGGAGTCCTGTCACCAGGATGGCAGCACAATTAGGAGATCTACTGCTGTGGATGTATCCCATTTGTGTGACACTGGGAGGAAAAGAACACCCCACTGAAAAAGTCTCCTGTCCCCTCTGTTTTCTTCTTCCTCCACACATTGCCAGAGATCTGTTTTACTGTAGATCTCCAGAGTGAAATTCACCTGTGCAAACACAGCCATCCACACATGAGCCAGTCAGTTACACTGCTTTTAAAGTCAGCAGAAAGAAACACTCCCTTCACACATTCAGTTCATCTCACCCCAAGGCAGACATCTCAAATATAGATGTCTGAAAATAGGCAAGATAAATCCTCTTCTAAAGGCCCAATTGCTTTCCAGGCAAAGGAAAAATAGTTCTGCTGGATCTTCCATGCACGTTCCCACTGACTACATTGTTTTCTGAAACTACATTCATGAAATATGCAGGAGATGCCAGTCTTCTGTGCTAAAAATCTTTATGAAAGGGAAATGTGTGACCCCATTTTTTCATGCAGTACTTTGGAAAGCTTTTAATCAGCTCCTACATAAATAGCATATAGCTATGTCAATTGTATGACAGCTGAAAAAAGTCATATGTGGTTCCAGTACATCTCTTAATCTTTCATTTCAGTCTTATGTGGAAAATTAGTCCCTTCCAAACTCAGCCTTTCATGTTTTCTTACTCTGTGAATTCCTCAAGGCTGCTCCTTACTCCCTGAGTTTTTAGGATGTCAGTACCCATACAATTGTAAGCATTGCTCATGCTTTGTCTGTGGTCAAACTACAGGATCAGATTTTTTTAAAAACACAGATCTTGTTTTAAATGGAACTTGACAGCAATTAATCAGCATGTAACAAATGCTCTAACATTTCCCCTCTCCACCTACTGACACAGTGGTTCTTGCCATGGAGCATACTATATAAAGAACTTCTGTAGGCTGAAAACTTGATCTTTCTAGTATTCTAGCCCGTAAGGCTATTCGAGGACTCCACCCTAATGATGTACAATGTTTGCATTTATATGCATCATATGCCTCCAAATTCCTACTGACCATATAGAAAGTTGAAGATAGCCCCACCAGAAAAAAATTGATCCTCATCAGTAGCAATACACTGCTATCAGTAATGGGACAAGACACAAAGGCCACAGCCCAGTGGCTAAGTTAAACTAAGCTTTGCAGAAACGCATTGAAAAACCCAACAGCCAACCCAAGAAATTGCTGCCCAATTACAAAAAACAGATACAAAAAATTAGTGTGATAAGCAAAACAAGAAATGTTAACTAGGTAACAGACAGTGCAAGAAACAATTACAGTTTTTTTCTATAGATACTCAATTAGTTCCCCAGAGCAGAATACCCACATACACAAATGCCGTGGGAGATGAGAGCAGATTCCTTCATTGTCCTTTGAAGCCTCCGACTTGTTAAACTATTTTCTATGCAGATATCTCTTTAGAGAAAGTTCACAGCACTGAGACATAGTGAATCTGAATAACTGCTTTTCTTCTTTTTCACAAGCCTGTGGTATTTTTTATTAATTGCAATTTGTAGAATATTTGAATATTCAGAGAATGTTTGAAACAAACTACATTCTGCTGAATAGATTCAAATTCTCAGCTGGCAGAACATTCCTAACTCCAGCAAATGAATAATATACCTTGAGCTGCTGAGGGAGATATTTGAAGAGATTAGGGTATTTTTACTAAAGGAATCAGGTTGTGATGTTATGTAAGTAGCTGGAGAGATCAAGTTCTTGTATCAACAACCTAAAATCAGGGACAAGAGTTGAAACTAACAGCAGCAGATAAAGCTCTGAGGCATTTTGCCAGACATCTTTACAAAACAGAGCTTCTCCTATACTTAATCAGTCGATCTTTGTCCTCTGTTGAGATTGCCAAGACAGTGCCATCTAGAGTACTTCCTTTTGAATGTTGGAAGGTACTTCTTATGAATAGGAAAAAAACTGAATTAAATCTAAATACAAAGTATTGCAAATTTTACAATAATAAAAAAAATCAGTGAAGTCCTCTGCTGCACAGCTTTTAAATGATATCAATACAGTGAAATCAGACCATGAATTAACTCTGCAGAAGCTCTCTAAATTCTGTGGAAACATTTGAAAAACAACAAAACTGAGAAGCCAAAGTTCCCATACTTTTGGTAACACTTAGAAGCAAGTCCACAGCACTATAAGAAGAGAAAAAGCTAAATTAGCAGACATGTTCTGATGTGGCAGTCTGGCCTGGGTACTTATTTCCAATTTAATTTTAATATTTATAGGGATTATATATCTCCAAACCTCTCATTTGGGCCACACATGGTAGCAGGAAGCATTTGATTGTACAAGAATGTTGTACAATGGTCTATGGCATATTTTTTCAAAACCAGATACGAATAAGTTTTCAAGAAAAAAAGGTTTATTGCCTAAAGAGAGGAGCAGCATGCTGACAAAAGCATTCTCATTAGAGGGACTAGCAAAGGGCAATGTTGTTTTGGTGGGAAGGACAAGGCATTCCTTTAAGGATTCTTACTGTACACACATATTTTGTTAGAGAAGGCACTATTAGAATAGATGCAAGTATGTAATTCCTGCTTAAAGGGATGTACTGCTAAAGACAATATAAACAAAGATTCTATCCAGATTGCTGATTTAACTTAGGTGTAACAATCATAAACCCAATACTTTAATAAGGAATGTTACCATCCAATAACCATTTACTTTCTATGCTGCCTTTAACACATAAAATACAGAATGGATTCACTATTAAAAACTCCACTTAGAGTGTATGTACATACACTTATGTACAGGTAATACACCTGGCCTTGCTTTTTTTCCCTTAAATAACTTCGAAATCAACTTTTTTTTTTTTTGACTGTGAGAATCCTATAATAGAAACTTGCCATTTTTCTCCAGCAATGGTCTCTTCAAATTCAACCAACAAATGGCTGTAGCCTGAAAGCAGCTACTCAGCACCTGCCTCCTGCTCCCCTTCACTACCACTAAGAGGTCCTGTTTTGTGCTTCTCTTGCTTCTGAGAAGTCACACAAACTCACACTTACCTGTTGTTGTGACCCCTGGAATGGTTTGTGCAGCTAAAAATAGTTCATCTATGGGATCCACAAGATGTTTAATGTTAACTTTCCTGGCATTGTAATAATTGCCATCAGCAGCCATCCCAGCACGCTCTATTGCTATCAGGTGATCAAATCTGGTTAGAGGTGAATGAAAAAACAGAGGGGAAAAGTCAAAGCTGTGATTTTCACATGAAAAATTCTTCTGTTGGCTGCTTGTGCTTGGTTCTACTTCTTGACCATTTGGGATTCAAGGTAAAACTTGGATACTGTTTTGTTATTTCTGAATGTAGTTCTCTGTGGGTTTTTTTTTCAAAGGTTAGCTCAGTTTTTTTTTTAATAGCTTTAGTGCAGCTCCCCCAAACCACATTTGCTATCAAGAAATGGAGAAGTTCATGCAATCCTCCTAGCCAGCAATCGTTTGGGTCAGCCATCTGGCCTGCCTCTGTTCCACATTAAAGCAGGTGGTATCTTGTAAAATATTAATACACTTGCACTCTGCGAGTGTATTCAAAGAAAACAAAAAAGTGGAAAACTAATGATCATCTAAATCCGTGTTAGTGCAAATATATTTTCTGCTTAAAGTACATTGCTTGACAAATATTCAACTGTTTCTAGTTAGGCAATGTGTGGGTTTGGGTCTTTAGATTTGGGGGATTTATTTTTTAAGTGTATGGCTATTTTGTTGGTTATGAAAGCAGGCAGATGTGCTGCGGCTCTCCTACATTTTAAGTAGAACTTTAGTACTCAGTTCTGCCACTGTATGTTAGAATTAAGTTATTTTGCTTCTGTTTCTCCAATTTTACTGTCAAGAGATTACTAATTCTGCTGAATTACTTAATGTTCTTGTGGGTGGGTATCTACAGTGATTCTAGAGACCTTCAGCAGGTTAGTTGTCTACCTAAAAAATTACTTCAGCTTTTTGGGACTAAGGGACCAATTTAAATAGAATCTGCCTGTACTTTTATTAAGCATAGCTATAAAAGACATTTTCAAAACAATACACAAAAAATGAAAACAGTATCATGCATACTATTACAGTACACACTAACCTGTGGAAAGAAATGGGAATTGAATAAGCTAATGAAGCAAATACCAGGGTGAAAGACCTTTTTATTAAAGAATACAAACTGAAGGCAACTACATTAAAATACTTTATGAGGAAAGATGAATAAAAATGAGTAATGTATGCCTACTTCAAGGAAATTTAAGTTGCCTGCTAAGTCATGAAATGAGCAAACAGCTACTTAGCAAATTCTCCAGTGCATTAACCCTAATCACACCACTACAAACACACAAGACTATTAAGTCAGGTCATATTCCCCAGTTGTCATACTAGAGCTAAAGCTCTAGAAAATGAACACACTCCACAGCTCTTTTCTTAGCTCTTTCACTGATTTTGATATAATACTTTTTGATCTTCTCACTGATTTAAAAATTGGTAAAATAATATATAGTGTGTGTAGATATATTTCCAGAATAACAGCTGAAAAACTTCTAGCAGTTTTTTGAAGGAAAAGAGCTATTGATATATGAAGAATTGTTTCCTTTTTGTACCCCAGAAGTGCATAATTGCAGAATAATGTGTAATTCTGTACTCTGTGTGTGGTCCAATAACAGTGTTTGGGTTCGAAGTTTGTTCTGCTCATTCCAAGTCTTAAGGATTTACTTGTAGCCATTGTGCCTTCTCAGACCATGGTCCTTATTTTTATTATAGTTTTGCACAGTAGAGGTGTGACCCATTCTCAGAAACGGAATACGTACCTAGGTCTTCCAGGATTCCCATTCTCACACAAAAACATTAAAGCTGAATCAGCATTTTGCCTTTGATAACTCAGTAGAGGGATGGGTTTCTTCAGGATTCCTAAAGGAAAGCAAAATTAAATTCAGATACTAAATACTTTTCCTTTTGTTTGATGTGTGTTTGAGTGAATTTAAAAAAAAAAGAAAGCAAAATTGCTAGAACAGTAAGAATTAAAATCAAGAACTTTATACAATTCTTGATGAGCTCCCTGTATTTTTATTTTAATTTAAACTTGTTTCAATGTAAATGCTATTAAACAGGACCTTGAGGTAGAAAACAGGTCTACAAGAATAAGAGCAGACATCCAGAATTTATCCCAAGCAACTCATCCAGAATCAGTACCCAGATATGTACACATTAACTTGATGCCAGCTAGGTTTAACAAAATGTCATCGTAGCAATGCTGAGCAGAGCTTAGAGGATGAATTCTGATTCATTCTCTGGGGAAAAAAACTCCTGTACTAAGTGACAGATTAAAACTGAAGCAAACCTTGGCTCAAATTAGAAAGATAAAAACTGAAAAAAACCGTGTCTCTTACCTAGTTGAACAGCTTCTTCCATAATCTTTTTATTCAGATCCATGGCTCGCTGATCTGTAACTATGGCAACCTGCTTCTCCAAGGCCTGCAGCATGGCTGCGATGGCAAGGGCTCCCGGGGGGCCGTCGTTCTCCTCGGGCGGCTCGTGGGCGCAGTGGGTGGGAAATCCCGTGGTTATCAGCACGGAGCCAGCGTGGGACAGCGCCAGGCAGGCCCGCAGCAGCTCACCCCGGCGCCGCAGGTGCAGCACGCCCCGCTCTCCTAGACAAGTGGTTTTAAAGAGAGCGGTACACTTCTGGGTATCACTCTCCTAGACAAGTTCCCTCTGGGTGAAAGTACATACTTCAGTGACATAAAATGGGTTTAAAAAAAAAGAGAGGAAAAACTTCTGGTCAAGGCAGGAATTGGGGTAATTTCCTCAGGAAACCTAAGAAGATGTAGGATATGAGTAATGAAGATAATGGGCTGTTCTTCCAGGTTAAGAATGTCCAATTCTGAAAATTATTATAACTAGCATTTCTAGGTATGAGTGCAAATAGCTTTTTCTGAGAGCTTATTGCATATTGTTTCCTTTCCTTTAGCCCTCTGCTTTCCTTTGACAGTCTTGCTAGACCAGGTTTAGCTACTGAAGCTAGACTGCAACTCAAGCATCCCACACCTTAGTTATAATGCAGACTTCAGATGTGTAAGCTGCTCCTTTGTCTCTATTTAACTCCATCCACTTCAGGAAGAGCTAATTCCCAAATAAATGTCACTTAATGAAATGATTAACCTCAGAAGTGAGGCTTCAGAGACATTGTAAGTTACCTGGGGACTTTTTAAACTCAATGAATACAGTGGTATCCAGGTGACTACTAGAAGTTCTTGTAACACTTCATGTAGTAGAGAACCATGTTATCAGACCTTGAGAAACAGGTGAATATTAACAGAAGTCTCTTCTCATGGGTCAGTCCCTAAATAGGCAACACTGTTTTCTGTGCATGGCTTTCATTGCTCAAACACTTCCTATCCCATGTCCCTTCCCTGTCACTTGGAAAAAAGTTCACAGCTCAGTTCTTTCGATTTGCTAGCACTCAAGAAAACCATGAATACCAGCATGATGGGCTCATAGAGATAAGTCTTCACTGTTGTTTTCCAATCTCCTCACATCTTCATCCTTCTCGCTCCCCTCATCCCCACATTTTCCTCTTTTTGTCCTCAGTTTCCCCTTTGGCATTTATCCCTCTGTTCCTCCTAAATAACACACAGGCAATACACAGATAATGGATAGATAAAAAAGTTCAGAACAAAACTTAGCATAAGCAGAATATAAGTCTCTGAGAAGAGGGGTATACTGACTGAGACAAAGTACTGTACTCTCCTTTAGCAATAAAATGAGCTAACTCTTAAGTTAGGTCCCGTATTTCTGCAGAGCGTGGCACTGTGCCAAGCCAACTCCAGAGAGTGGGAAAGGAGAGGCCTTGTGAGCAAAAATAAACAGACCCAAATGTATGCACACAGCCCAAACCCGGAGCTTGGGAGTGCTGGGCGTAAGCTGTTTTCCACTACTGCCTACAGAGGATTTCAGAAAATTTATGGCACACTGAGCTCAGACTTTACAGTAGCCAGAGGGGACTAACTCAGTGTGTATTTTAGGAATGGTTGCACTACTCAGTTTGCCTTTGCTTCCCTCTCTTCCTTGTACACACAGGCAGCCCTACCTACACAACCAGCCACTACCTTCTGTGGTGACATGGTCACTGATAGATATGTCAGCAGAAATTAAGATAATTCCACCCATCAGAGAGCAGTGTTTGAAAAACACATGCAACTACTAGAATTTTCTAGTAAGAGCACAGTAGTCATGAATATATGTAAAGAAATGTGCTATTTACTCTACAGTGAACACCCATGTAGCTGTTACCAGCAAGCTGAGGTACCCTGTACTTTACATACCAATTTCAGTTTTATTCTGTAACAGTTCTTATTCCCTGGGGACTCTCCAGTCTGCTGTAAACATCAGTGCTCCTGTGATGTTTGAGAGCATATAGTCATCAAGATCAGATGAATGGTTTTGGCCAGACTCTGATATTAACTACACTAACAGAAAATATAAGACCTAGTTATATAAACTCACTGCATTCCACAAAGAATTCGTAAAACCACCTTTAGATTCTTACTGTGTTCTTGAATTTTGAATATGTAAAAAGGCAGGTTAGGTGGTATCTACCCCACAACGAATGCATTAAAGGGAGACAGTTTTTGTTTATACCTGGATCTATTCCAATTAGAGTCTCCAGAGTCTTTATCTTCTGTGCTGCTTCTGCTGACACAATACTGAAATGCAGAGGATCTTGAGAGATGCAGTGGACCTGTGGGACTCCTCCTAAGGATCTGACATTGTCATTCTTCAGGTCGGTAATGAACATGCAGCCAGGAGAGTGAGTAAAAGCTAATGGAGCACCTAAAATGAATGAAAAAACTTCAGTTAAATGTTATTATTGCAACATAATGAATTATCAGGATGATAAAATTTTGAAAAGCTACTTCATATAACAACAGAGTCCCTGCCTGATGACACTTATAAAAATAGGTTATATTTTAAATTTACACTGCAGTAATTAATACACTTTGAGAAAGAAATATATGCCTGTACATCTGAAAATGTTTTCACTTTTAAAAAGCTCACATGGGTAGTTGAGTTTTTTCCACAATGTTCTCTTTGGTCTAAACTTGAGGCAACCTAAGAACAGAACTCTGGTGCCCTCCCAAAAGGTCTGTCATGATGGCGTTTATCTTCCCAAGTCACCATTACATGTGACAGGGCCCTGCTGCCCTGGAGATGGCTGAACACCTGCCTGCCCATGGGAAGCAGTGAATTAATTCCCTGTTTTGCTCTCTTTGAATGCATGGCTTTTGCTTTCCCTAGGAAACTGTCTTTATCTCAACCCATGCATTTTCCAGCTTTTACCCTTCCAATTTTCTCCCCTAAACCACAACCACTGTAAAGTGGCAAAGAGTCATGACAAAAGGGGACCAGTAAGCCTTAGCAAAGGAAATACGAGTAGCCTCTAAAACCCCGGAGAAAAATAAGCTACTTTATACCTGACAGCATAGTAGCTCCCTAAGCTGAAAATATTTCCTGTCTTTATACTGATTCCAGAAGTCTGGATCTAGGTAATACTTGATTTGGCAAAATTGGTACATTGTTAGGCAAATCTCAACTGGTATACTTAAACAAGCAAATCTTCACTTGATTGGGAGGGTGAAAATAAAGATATTTCTTTACTAAGTATATATGTGCTTGGTTTGAGCTGGATCTGTTGGGACTCTATGGCTAGCAATTTAAAGCACCTGGGGAACATGGTTGTTAAGGTTTACTAGACCTCATTGAACCCTGTGAGCAGACAATTTTTTGTGACAAGCTAGCAGATTCATGTAAAGTATGGGTACTGACGGTATGGCAGACTTTTAACTACCTAGCTGAGAAAGTAGCACAGCAAAATAAAAACTGTCAAAAATTTCCTGGAAGGCACTAATGACAACTGGTTATAATATAGAAAATGGAGAAATAAACATGAGTGAAAGTCAGTTCCAGGCAAGGGCAGGATAGACAGTCACTTTGGGCAACAGATTGGAGAGGCATTTGCAATTTTTTTCTCTCTTTTCCTTACAACAAGGATGCATGAGGAAGATAAATAGGTTTGCTGAAGAATACAGGAAAGAGCAGGATTTTCAGCACGGATTTGGGACTGGAGAAAAGAGATTGTATGTAAGAAAGAAAAAGAAGTCTCTTCTCTTAAAGCTGAACATATTTAGAGCAGGTGTTGAGAGAAGTTCAGACAAACATCTGTAAGAAACCATGAAGATCCTGCAAGGAGAGAAGGACAAAGCAGATGGCCTCCCAAGGCTCTCCCAATTATACTGCCTACGATTGTTAAGCTTCTTTTTCAGTAAGAATGAAAATACAGTATTTCATTCCACTCTAGTGACTTAGAGAAGTATATAATACTGTTACTATGGTTTTGTTGCATTTTCTTGCTCTTTGTGCTCATGCCTCCATAAATCACTGCACACAGTGCAGAAACACTCTGTGCAGAGGAGAAAGTTTCATTTATGTAAAGTGTGTCACATTTACTTAATTTTGGAAAAAACTAAAAGCTCAACATTCTCCATGAGATACTTAAGAACTCTTTTCCATGTCAATCAATTTGCTAGCTCTTGACAACATTTTGGAATGATTTTTGGCTTCTCTTTATTTTTTTCTCTTTTTTTTTTCTTTTTCCTTTGCTATTGCTTTAATGTAGTACAAAATACTATTTCAAAAGAAAGAAGCTTAAAAATGAATGCCTTTAAACCTCTTGTTTTTTACAATGCTTAAAAAGATGTTTTGATGTTGCCAGAGCTGTAGATTTAAACCTTTAAAATACTCACTCAAAAGTGGTGAAATTTCAGCAG
>NW_008237222.1:4145705-4175230 GCF_000691975.1 Corvus brachyrhynchos | reverse complement strand
TCTTTAAAGTAGAGCTGTATTTCAAAACAAAAACTGTCCTGCCAAAGTCTTTTTTGTTGTCTGGTTGGGGTGTTTTTTATCTTACCCTAAAATCAAGCCTGCTAATCGGCCAACTCATCCAGTCTGCTTTTAAAAAAGCAAAATAAAAAAGAGAGAGAGAAAAGAGACTGAAAGATGATTTTAAAAAAGTCTCCAAGCAGCACATACTGCAGTTGATAATTGCTTCTACTCCTGTTACTCCACAGGCCCAAAACACTGGAATATCACCAGGGTGAAGGTGAACTGGATCTCCATAATCTGGTTTAGAAAGATCTTGTACTCCCAGCAGACCTGGAATTGATCAAAAATTAAATCATGAGTGATTCTAATTAAGCAGTAATACTGCAAAGCTGGGGGGTGGACCCCAAACATCATTCAATGACACTGACTTGAGTGCAAGAGTGTCAAGTCTGCCTAAAGTGGAACATTTAGTTTGCCTTTGAGAGCATATTCTCAGAGCCTGAGCTGACTTGATTTCCCTTTTTGTACTTGACAACACCAATAAAAATGTATTTACCTTATTTCTGCAACAAAATACAAGCTAGACATTTATGCTGAGCTTCCAAGATAATATAAATCCTCTGGATAAACAGAAGAATTATATTCGTAGCACTGGCAAACAAGAATGAATGATTGCAATGCAAAATGAGTTCTTTCTAGAACACATTTTCTACTGCTTTAACTTCCTACATTCTTTAGCTAGAAAAATGATCAATCTCTCTTTTCCTCTCTGCCTTAGATAAATACATCTCACTCTTAGCTGCCTTTCACTAAATTGTCTTTTATTTTATTCTAACACCTACTTGTAATAATCTGGGTCATTCTAAGCACTCACTATCCTCCCTTGGTTTTAAATTCTTCAGGTGTTTAAATGTACCACTATCTTTTCTGGAATTAATTTATGTAATTTGTATATATAATAATTTACTCTTTAGTAATGACTTATTACTAGTTCCTCAGACTTAAGTACTCAGATATGTTACTCAAATACATTACTGGAGTGTTGTGTTAACCAAAGACATCTCCTTCCATGCCCTTTCCACGTATGCAGCCCATGACTACCAAACTTCTGACAGCAGGGGGGAATTATTCCTATATATCTTCATATTACAGGTGTTTGTTTGGTTTTGCTCTTATCCACACAGCCTCCTGTCTTATTTTTTTTCCAGTTTTGTTCAAACTAGATTTTTTAAAAAATCTTGTCATAGTTCTATTCATTCTGTCTTAAGTGTTATGCTCATTGTATGCCATCTCAGTATTTTTAAAAATAATGCAGTATTTACTTTCACATTCAACCACTAAGACACAACGCATCCACACATACTTTTCCCCATGCTGTCAGTCATTGCCACCCTGTCACTGGAATCTCTGACAGCAAGAAAGTATTCACATATAAATGAAACTGCATACATTTCAGAAAAATGTGATTACACTTTTTTACCAAAACCACCCCGACATATAACTTACCTACGTCCAACAACTATCTTTTATCTAAGAAATCCGTGTGTTCAGCTTACTCAACACCTTGTTTTTTCTTTTTTTTTTTTCCCTTCTTTCTTTTTCCTTTTATATTCAGGTTTGTGACCATCAGAAAGGATTAAAACATAATAGATTTAGTGGTACAGGTATTTCAGTCCTACCACTTCCCATGCTTTCCCCCTTCACTTTTATCCATAGTCAGGTGTATGAAGAGTGAAAAATGAAAAGCACTGACCAGGGTCACCTATGTGAATTGGTGCTCCATGGGCTTCTTTTAATTCACACGTTGCTAGCACAGCTGCTTCCAACTTGCTTTCAGGAATAGGTCTCATTGTGACTACTAAGTTGCAGTGAAACATAGAAACGCTGTAGCAAGGCACAGATGTCTGGCAGTTCAAAAGAATCCAGTGTTAGCAGGAATATGGAATACTACTTCTAAAATATTAGAATAAATGAATTTAAATCTTTGTGCTGTACTTGAGTTTAGAAAGGCATTCTAACATTCATTTTGAATCCTTTTGAAAAAAATTCTTAGGATCCCGTATTTTTTCCTTTAAGAGTCCATCATTTAGCTTCATCATATAGATCACTAAAATTTTCAACATCATGCATTTCTTGTTTCTGTGCACCCAACAAGGTGAGCTCAGTATATGTTGAATATTATCAGAAAACAATGGTGTGTTCCCTCTACAGAAAGTGAAAAAGCTAATGGAAGATTATTGCACAGCTGCAAATCTTGTTGGACTGAATCTACCCTCTGTACTTGAACACAGTGCCCTGCAACACGCCTGGGTGAGCCGCTGCTGATGGCAGTACCCACTTGCACAGAAGCAGCATGCCAGTTCCATACATACAAAATTTTTCATGCCTCTACAAAGGCTCTGGAATTCATAATCCTCACCAACTGGGAGGCTGAAGCACCTTTTCTATTTAGAAATTTCTATTTAGCAGGTCAGCTTTTTATAAAAAAAAAGTCTGGTATCTGAGTTACAGTTGAACATAAACAAGACACACAGAGAGCTAGAGCTGTCTAGAAAATGTTCATTTAAAGCCTTTATAATGATAATAATAATAATCACGCCCGTCACTGAAGAAACAAACTGTGCAGTTCTTCACAGCATTAATGTGCTATAAACTATAAAATTTTTCCTAATTCTGAAATGCTAGAGGCAGATACATAGTTCTACTTTTTCTTTAGGCTTGGTAGAAGGACTCACATATGAGATACGTTTTGTATTTTGACCAGGAGCATAGCACAGATTGTGTAAGAGTAACACTGAAAACAACAATAGCCTTCCTCTAGTAGCACAACATCTGAACTAAAGGAAAAAGGTATGCAGATAGGTACTTTAATGTTCTTAGTATTAAGGGGTTTGCTTACTGGAGCCAGAATTACACTAAGACTTCTGTTAACATTAAAATCTACACCATAAACTTTCTGAGCTCAGTCATAATTTTCAGTGCTATGGTAGACACCCCCAAGTCTTTGGGAACATCTTCTGTCCCAGAGGCCTGGTTTTGCAGCAAATGTGCAGTTTAAAGGCTCTACTGTCACAGGAAAAATCCAAAATGTGGCTGTCACGCAGAAGAAACTGCTATGGTCATGGTTTATAAAAGGAATATTCCAACTGCAAGCAGGAGCTGGTATGGAGAGCAGGACACACGTAAAGGCATGGTCAGAATAGTGCATGGATCACTGGGTGACACTGAGAGGGCAAACCAGAAAGAATCCAAATGAAATGGCTGCCACAGGAAATGGGGAAAGCTTTGTCACGAAAAATGAATAAAAAAAGAAGACTGGCCTTGCACTGAAATGAGGCTGGGAATATTTTACTCTGGACTTTCATGCTCTCAGCACTAGCACATGCCTTAAGTTACTATGTAGGTAGAGAAAAACAGTTCTGGTTTGAACAATAGGTATATGCACCTAATGTGAATACAGGCAAAACTCACAGGCAAAATTACAATAAAGACTATGTGTGTGCATATACTTACTTTGTACATGCTTACATTACATTTTTGCTCAACGTTTCTTATAGGAATGCCAGCTTTTTGGACTGCTTTTTCAAAAGAGAAGCTGCAGCCTAAATAAAAAGTCACCATGTCCTTGAGTTGTTCAGAATACTCCTTAAGGCTTTTCAGTGATCCAGTACAAGCTCCATGCTCATATTTTCTGTACTGTAGGCAGTCAGTTCTAGTGAAATAAGAAGTTATCACAGCTTTATCACATTTTTTGAAAACAAGGTGCATTGGTTGAATTGACATAAACCCAGTGTGAAACCACAAGATACAGCCATTTTTTTTCTGAGTAATAACAAAACAAACACAGGCAAAACCCCCAGAACACCTTATTCTGCACAAAACCAAGCTGGCCAACACAGCATTTTTTCAGTTTTATAGGTAAAGGCCCCTTATGTGTATCTAGCCTCTGGCTTTCAAAAAATCGGAAGCCGGTTTAAGCCACGTTTTTAGTGTTTACTACAGGAGTACATCTTTCAAATTTCAGAGACTCTGCAAGTATCATGCAGACATCATGGCCATGTTTCTAGTAAAGAAAAGAAATATAAAACACTAATACTGAATTCTGCAGGCTCAGACTGCAAAATATTTTAAAATTACACAAGATTTTGCCTTTGGATTAGAGAAATACTTGTAATAGTGACAATTATCATAACATGTTTCTCAAGAACAAGATGATCAGGCTGCTATATACATGGTTTTCACACAGAGGTATAATTCCAAGAAAAGAACCTTGTTCAAAATGTTCAACAGTGTAATCAGGCTGTTTCCTGACACCCTCCTAATCACCACCAGCATTCACTGCAGAATATTGACCAGCAGAAATGGTCTGTAGTTACCTGATATCAGAATCATTACTCAGGGAAGGACATTTCCAATCACCTGGTTGACTTCTGTGCAGCAGTGGCAAGGGTCCATCGTTTGCATAGCAGAATTTCTCAAAGTCATCAGCCAGGGACTTGTGCAAAATCACAACATTGGCCTGTTTATAGCCTTAAATTGTGGAAGGTAGTAATGACTGGTTATTAATTCAGCTTTTTGTTTGTGAAACAGTAACTTTTCTGTATAAATTTCTTTGGATGGTCCAAAGGAAATTTTTGATTCAGAACTCTGTAATTAGATTAAACCTCCTGAAGTGTCTTAAAAATCATAGCTGGGCCCACTCTACCTGTGAAGTCATTCATGGCTAAAACAGTTGGCAGACATGGGTAGTAGCAGAATATGAAGACACCATAATTATTAAACATTTCTGTGAATTTATATATAAACATAATTTCTTGTCTAACCTGGGAAATTACTGTTCTGTAGGAAAATACTTTATTTGCAAATGTTAACCCAGAGCCAAAGAAAGGCTATCGCATACCACACTTTCACATTTATTTTTCACAACACCAAGATATAAATTCCTGGTATCTTGTTGTTCGTAGAACATTCTTTAAAATTTCTTGGCTAGGGAATTTTAATGTGGGCTGCAATTAAACAGATACGATTACAGGTCAGGAATAAACTCTTGACTGTTCACTGAATCTCAGTAATTTCCACTATTTCTAATTTAAAAAAAACCACCTAAAATACACAGAACTGCTACACAATTTTAAAAAAACCACCTAAAATACACAGAACTGCTACACTTTCTTCACTTGGAAACAGCTTTGATTTAAAAGGTTGTTGACTACTACCATGAAATAGCTTCTAAAGACATTGATATTTTTGGAATGAGTACCACTGAAGAAAGGTCCCATTCATTTATTTAGCATTTATTTTCTTAACAGTAGTAGTTAATACCAATGCCATTTAAATTTTCCTGCATGGAAATATCAGCTGTTCAAATAAGGAGGGGAAATTTGGAGTACAACTGGTCTGGGGTGTATAAACCCAGCAATTAACAGTCCTTAAATTCTGTACTGATACTCTCTTGAAGAGTTATTACTGTCTGATATCAGGCAGGCGAGTAGGAGGCTACACAGAAGCACTCACTTTCTTAAATACTGCAGTAGTCTGTCATCAAAGAGGCAATAATTTAGTTGAAATCAATAAGCTTCCTTCAAAGGCTGTAGAAACTGAGCCAAATCTTACTCTTGACCAAAGCTAACAAAGAAATCCAAAGATAGAATTCTATTCCTGATGGAAAAATGCAAAGCAAAGGCAGAGGTAAGCATGTATTTGCATACTGAATTTGTCCACAAACTGCTCTCTTGGGAGCAGTCAGCACAAAAATTCATTTTATTACTAGCAAAAGTTACTAAATACAGAAAGAGATTCTTGCTAAATACAGACAAATATTTTTGCTGAATAAACATACTACATTTAGCACTGAATAAAACGCTATATTCAGTTACCCCTCAACTTCATTCCCTGCCATCCATGAGAAATCCACAGGCACTTGCTGCTTTGCTGGTTATATTAATGACTTCTTAAAATTATGGGTTTAGTCAGGGCATTCAATTGACAACACCAATTTTCACATACTAGTTACAGATGACAGACTGAATCTGCAGGCAAATATCCTCCTGATAGCTATCCTTACTTTTTGTACAAATGAAATCCATACCTCCTGATGTATTCACTTGCATTATGGAATCATTATTATGAATGTATTCACAAGCAATGGTAGTGGGGCTGGATGTCCTGACCAACCCAGGCATTAATTCAACACACTCATGTCCCAGTTCAGAGAAGTTTAGAAAGAGCTTTTAATTTCTTTGGTGAATGACAATGAGGACAGTAAGAAAGAATTGGATAACAACAACATAAGACAGTTGGTTACAATGGTTCTTTTTGTATAATGAAGCTGTTCATGAACTTGTTTTGTATGTCAATAATACTTCTAAAAATGTTAGAACTAATACATTTGAAACTACTGCAGCAACAAATTCATTAAAAAATTCAGTTGGGGCAAACTGCATATTATTAACATTATAAAATGTCTTCCATTAGTATTTTCAATTTAGGAACTGATAGAAAAGAAAACCACAATTTCAAGACTCACTATGGTTCTACAAAATGACCTTTAACATTTTTTATCGTAGTGCTACTACTGTGCACACAGCTTTGTTGATCAGCTATTTGCCATGGTATTTTTGTTTCTATTACTTTTTGAAGTTGATCAGAACAACGACAGGTTTCTCTGCTTCTGTAGAAGTCCAGCTATGACAGGCAAGACAGAAATTAATCTTCCAGAATGCATTCAGTTATCTGAGTATAAAACTAATTTTTCCCTCCCCCCTTATAATTCCCAGTATAGCTGAGCCAGAAATCTTCACTTTATGCAACAAATGAAGCAGAAAACCGCTTCTGTAACTATATATCTCTAATTCTTCCCCAAAGCATATTTGATGTGCTAAGTTAAGCAAGGTCTCTGTGAAGAACATAGCAGGTCATCTTACAAATGCGATAATAACATGCAAGCAAAGCCAGATTTGCTTAAAGATTTTTCAAATATTTTCTGCATCCATCATTTCTCAGTGACAATTGGAAGCAGAGGGATGCACTGCTAACATTGAAAGCAAAGTCCATGTACATTACTCAGGTAGGATGGTGCATTTTCTCTGCTATATCTTTATGATTTAAAAAACAGTTGGGTGCTTACAAGGTGGTTTCAAAAACTCCCAAGAACATAACATATTCTTCTGTTTTACTTTAGTGCTTTTGATATTTCTTCAATGCTTCACAAACAAAAAACCACATAGTTATGAATCTAAAATGGAATCACTTTGCACAGAGAGCTGTTAGGCTTACTTACCTTCCGCCATTCCAGAAGTGTTACTAATAGTCAGTCTGTTGCATCGAATTATTCTTCTTAGCACATGGGGAAGGAGAGATTTCAAGCCTCCTGTCAAAAGCATCTCTTCATCCTTAACAGAAAGATAATTATAAATTCAAACACAAAGCACTTTTTCTTTTTTTTTCACATTTTAAATTCTGATTTTCTGGAGAACTTAGCTTATGTTTCCTCCTTGTGTTCCACCAAAGTTATTATCACTGGGAAATTCTAAGCTGTAACTCAAAAGGGAGATCAAAGTCAAAGGGTTATTTCACTGACATTCTATAACTATATGCAAACCGAATCTTTCAATAGATTAGCTGGAGACATGCACTTTAACCTTTGGGATAAAATGCAAAATTTTGCTGCCCTATAATGTAAGAAACATTTCTTTCCTCCCTGATATATATTAATTTTCTAGAATATTCCATTTTCCAGAAGTCATTGTAACTTTAAAATTGCAAAAGCACAAATGGATTAACCTACCAAGCTATAATATGTAATATTACTTTTCTGATCAAAATACTTTTAGACACTTAGCAAGGCAACCTTGTGGTAAAGAGAGAACTATATTCAGAAAATGTCACTGTAATACATTTCACATGTATTATGGTTTTCAAATACTAATTATGCAGAAGTGAATACTCCTGTGGCTATTCTTCCACTGGGAAAGCAAACAGAGATGTTTAAGTCACTTGTCATACAATCTGCAGTAGGTACAGAAATAAGTTTCCTAATTACAATCAATATCTGTCTCTTTTTACTTCTTTTGAAGATTTAAAATGTCATTTTTCTGCAATCCAGACAAAGTTCACACATAGTTTTTCTCTCAACCTGAACTACTAATAACTAAAAAGGGTTTATTATATCACTATCAGGAAAAAGTAAGAGTTAAGCCAGACTAAAATAATAACCTGGCTGCATATGATTTTAACCTTGCTCATTTTTAGGTAAAGAAACTGAACTATCCTCTGGGTAATCAAATTACCAACCTCCAAGTTTTTCTTTAATTCAGAAGAAGCCATTCTTGATGTCATTCATATGAAGTAATAAATATGAGGGAAGCTGTGCTGCTCTTTTTAAAAGATGCTACTAAATTAATGTATAATGAGATGTTACAACCTTCTAGCAAAAGTTAACTTTTCTGTTAAAGGTCCATAGTTTTTGTGCTATAACTATGATAGTACAAAGTTTGTGAGTACACTCTCACAACTGGAGACTGGAGTGGAATAGTGTGAAAATTTATACCTCTGAGCAAGTATTCCACAATTAACTCGAAGAGCAAGTTTTGACTAAAATCATACTTTTATCTTAGTCTGTCCAATATGTTTCCCAGAGTTTGCAGAGTTTCGAAAGGTTAAGTTAGATGCACTGAAATTTAGAGTAAACTTTGCATCTATCTTAATTCTGAAATCTTTATACAACATTGTCAGCCAAAAAAAGGTCTTTTTTCTGAACTCCAACTAACTACTTTCTAGCTCTTTTTTGCTGCTTTTACATTATCACTCTGCAGGCTGTACAAAAATAGTCTTCATTACAAAATCATGAACAATTCCAAACACACACTTTAAAGATAACAAGAAGTTGGATATAGAGATGTCGCTGAGCACTAATTCAGGCCTGTAAGTATAAATTTAAGATACACTATTCTTAGAGTAAAGAGAATTTCTAACACCATTCTGGAATGATTCATTCAAGAGATTTCAAACTAAATACAATGATCCTAATAAAACATTCCAGATGTGTTCATTAGATTCTTTCAGATAATTTTTCTTTATTTCTGAGCATCTTTAAAACCATCTAAATCGTCTGTAGGATTGATGGCCTGCTACTGATGAACTCCTAGTTTACTTGGACTTGAAAGACAGTCTGAGTTCAGAAAACTAGTTTGGAACAAAAGCTGTCTTTAACTCAGTATTTTGTCACAAATACCCTGTTCTGATGTTGGGAAAGCCTGACTGTCCTCTCATAAAGTGTGTGCCCAGCAGCAGAAATGAAAGTACCTATGAGGTTTTAACAGCAAACATTTAGGCCCCTAAAAGTTTTTGGTTCATATGACAGCAAGTGGCTAACAAGCTACAGGACTATGAATACCAGTAATGCTGAAATGTCAGCTGTAGATACCATACAGAAGCACCTGGGCCTGTTGCTCCTACTTGTGAATAAACATATAGTGTTGATGTCTGGTTAGAAAGTGAATAACTTAAACTTTGTATAAGAGCAATGAGACAAAACTCACCTTCCTGTGGTGATTTTATATAATAACGGAAAATTCAAGAGGATTAACATTCTGAGTTATAACTTCAGATCACTGTATTTGCTGGACAATATCAGTAATAGATGATGCTATTATTTTTGTTGATTAATTACTAAATTTGGATATACAATAAAAACAGTGAGATGCTCACAGTAACACCCAGCTTTTGCTATATGACTTGCCCATGAATGGCTGGAAATGCAGTATGCTATTTCTCTAAGCTAGGAGGCATAGTCAGGTTTAGATTCCCCAACCACCTCTAGAACTTCCCGAAAAATCCTTGGAGCTATCATGACCATGGCATGTTTGGAATGACTGGGGAGAAGCACAGAGATAATTAGGATCTTAAAGCATCTTTTCCATTTTGTCCCATCAGAATGCCTTATGAAGTGTACAGACTGACTTCATGGGGGCCTCAAGCAGCACTCCAAGTAAACAGTCTGAGACAGTGGTTAATCAGTTAGCAGGATCTGTGCCTTGGCAGAGGTTTCTTAATTGCTTTCACTTTGTTCTGAGATAGTTTCAGATAATCATAGTATCAGTTACCTCGTGGGGGTATGTTGGATCATGACACAAATAAAGACAATATGCAGGGTGTTAAAAAGGGCTTAAGAGAAGAGGGTGACAGAGCTTTCAAGATGGCTGTTGTGCCTGAAGGCATCCTGTGTGCTGTGCCCCCAAAGAGACTCTAAGATCTGGCTTTCCAGTGTGTTGTCTTTAATGGAATGAACATCTAAAGCAGACCAGATAGAATCCTGTGTAAATGGCATTTGAAAATCAGGTCATTGACTGGCTTCATGACAAATTACATACTTAAAGCACCCAGTCTGAAAAAAGACCTTTTTCTAAGTCATGCTGCTCACATCAGACTCCCTGACTTCCAACACCAACAACCAATATAGTAAAGCTTCATAGCACTGAAGCATCAAGTTTGCTCTTGATGAACACTTTCTTAAACATTTGGTTCCACATTAGAAGCACAATAAACACTTTTCTTTTTAGAGTTTTCATGAAGATTCAATATATTTCAATTATATCTTGAGTTTTACACACTGAACTTAAATGAATAAATATTAAAGTACATTGCTGTCTGAGACATTAAGATGGCACTTACCCACTACTGAGTTGTGGGCACTACCATATCCTGGCCTGCACTTCCAGATCTCGACAAGGATGATGAAACTTCAAAGCTGGAAAGAGATGAAAATGATGTAAGGAGCTATGTGATCAGGTGGTGATGAGAGGATAGCTTATGCAAGATCAGTAGTTCAGAATAATGAATCAATTTGTCAGAAACAATATTGTATTGAAATGACATTATATTATAAAGATATAGATAAATATTCAAGAAAAAAACTCTTCTTTGCATCAAAGTGGCAGTCAAAGTACAGTTTGGTAAAAGTTCTAAATGGATCTGGTTTTAATAAGTAACATAAAATTGTGAGTTGACATCTTCATTCAGTAAATATTTGTGCAGCACCACTTCAGTAGAGTTAAGCGGATACACACAATCTGATTAATTTGGCCCAGGTGATTTTCAGAATATCTCATCGCCCACACAGTAACAATTTTCAAGAAAGCCAGATTTGGAGGGCAAATATTGTTTTATTTGAAATTGTGATCCCTGGTTGCCATATGAAGTTTTAAGTCATTAACCATTTCTACATGCTGTTCTCAGAGCACTAGTTGAACACGGCTGGCTGAGTGGAAAGATGTGCTGATCTTTGCTGAGGTGACTGGAACAGAACTTGTTCTAAGCCTCATTTTCATAACTGATTGTAAAGAATATGCTCTACTTCTCCCAAACTCCACAACTCATGCAAGGAAAAAGGCATGTTGAGAGGAAGACATGAAGCAAGAAAAATGTAGTTCCAGACAAGATTTAATAAAGAGATTGCCCTGAGTTTCAGGTGACTTACATGATGGACAGAGTAGCCTCTTTGCATCTCCCAGGCTATTCCTTATTTTCTTCCTCTTTGTCTACAGTGCGCCTCTATCTCTGCATCTTCTGCTCCCTGAGCTCAGACCCCCATCTCCATAACTCCAAGCTAGGCTGACCTTTGTAGTACTTGCTTCCTTGGTTTATCTGACTGCATCCACTGGCAATATGGGAGTTCGGATGCCTTGTCTCCTCTCACTAGCTCTTTTAAATTTATATACTTGCTGTGTCTCTCAGTTGTACCTTAACCTCTCAACTTTTAATCTTAAATGAGCTTTTCCTCTTCCCAGTGTGAGACAAAATAGTCTAACATCAGAAATCATAATACACAGTAAATTCACAAATGTTTGCCCAGACTTGTAAGATTTAGACTCCTCTGACCCTATTATACTCATATGTGTATATGTATCTGTATCTATATATACACCTTTTAATGTTATAGACAGGCTTGGCTTAAGCATAGTTTTTCTAATTATTTCCTTCTTAATTTTTGACAGTGGAACCACCAACCAGCCCTACAAAATTATATATCTTACAAGATACAGTTTATAAAACAGTTTTACAATCTGCAGAACATAAGCTCTTTATAGAAAAAGAGGAAGAGCAGTAAGTGAAACATTTTATATTACCTTAGAGCTTTCAAAATGAAAAAGTGAACCTGTAAATTTTGCAGGTATTTAAATACGAGCATAGATTCTTTACAGGCCCACATTGTAAATTATTAATTACCCAAGAAAATGGAAAAATGTCATTTAAGTGTCAGAAAGATTACACTTTGAGATGCAGTGGGTGGGTCCATACTGCTGTGCTAAACCACACCAGATAAAAACGAATCAAGAAATTATGTAATAACACAAAGGATTAAAACATTCTTCAGAGGTGTCAGTGTGACTACTTTGCTTTCACACATATCAAGTAAATTAATGACATAGAAGTAAAAACCAGCATTTATGTGGTTTCAAAAATGGAACACATGAGAATACACAACCTGTAAAAAGTATGGGTGGTAAAGGTAATAAAAAGGTCTGAACACTGCAAAGCAGTTAACACCAGATTCTGATGTTACATATTACAGGTCTGTTTCTCCAGTGGCACTCATAGACTAATTAAGAATATGGTTTAATGCAGTGTAATCTAGAGACTTGCTTGCAAGGAGCCCAAAGACTCTTATGAAATACAGCCTTGCACAGTTTATATCACTTTTGTCCTATTTTCAGTTTAAAGTTTGATAAGAAGAATGGGTGGTGGCATTTACGGGATCATGAGCCAAAGAAGTGCAAGGGTCACTACTTAAAACTGCTGGGCAGGTTTTTTTAGATATTGTCACGCAGATACCTTACCCAAAGCTACTGCTGCACGAACAGGAACAGCAGGGTAACCTGAAACATGAGCCAGCCCATGGGCTGCCTTTACCAATACATAATGGAAAGTAATCTAAACTAATTATAATCTAACAAACTCTTTGTGTGCTATGCCTTGCCCTAGTATGAATATGGTTACAGAGGCTTGTTAATGTAAACACACTTTAAATGACCTGCTGTTTAATCATCAAGCTGATTTGAAATTCTGCCAGAAGACTTCTATGAAAAGCACAAGCTTCTCTGCAAATTTAGTCCATTTGATTTTCCAACAGGGTCTCTCAGTTACACTTGTGATCTTTTATTTGAAGAATCAATTAATGATCACTTTTCTTCCTATCTGCTATGAATCATTTCAAAGCACAGAAGTTCTTTGTGTATCATTCCAAAAGGGGAGTGCGTTGTGTATTTTCAGACAGTGGTTCATCTGGAAAATTACTATTTAACTTTACATTTGAAACATAAGGTATATGCATTTGAAGTTTTTGCACCTTTAGATGAGGGTTGCAAATGGAAATTTAAATTAGCTTCCATTAGTGTTCTGTCTGCTGCTTAAAGCAGCCAGCCTATACTTGAGATCTGCAGATGATGTCAGGATGAGAAATTGATGATAGAATCAATGTATCTTTGATGTAATCTTGTTTATTTGCAAAAAAGGTACACTTCTAGTTTCTCTCAGTATATTAAGAACAAATAACAGAAAGCAATTACCGGTTTCAAAGTGGCAATTTCAGACAGCACTGTATGCTACTGTGACCACTGCACTGGTATTACTTTACACTCAGCTTCTGTTCTGGGACAAAATAAATTGTTTCTCAGGTGGAGAAATATGGGCAGTGACTAGAGAATAGTTCACATCGGGGCCCTGCCCTTGCATGGGCACAACCTATGCAAGATCCCAGTTGTTCAGGCTTTATTATCCTGCAAAGGATGAGGCCTCATGACTTCACACACCCTTCCAACCCCTTGGGTAATAGCCTAATACCCACATTCCTGCCTCATCACCTTAAAAATACACATGACCAACAAGTTTTAAAACAGCCACCTCATTTCCATGCACCTTCGGCAAGACACAGTATACACCTAGGAGGAGACTAGGAAATTCATCAAGATTTAAAACTGCTACTTTCATGCCTTTGACTTTGCTGACAGGAATAGTCACCAGCTGTAGTAAGAAGAGACTACAGATGATCCACCAAAGGTTGTTTTCACATAAGATGACAAGATACGCTTATACAGCTTCAAGAAATTGAAAAAGAACATGAGGACATGAGGGTGGTATTTAAATATTGTTTCCCTATCTATGCTGAGCTACAGATCTTTAGAATTGCTCCACAATTCTCTGGGCTGGGTCCAGATACTAGTTCTCTAACTTGGGCTCTTCTGGCACCAAGACAGCCCAAGAATGCAGGAGGACCTTGCTGCAGGCCACCAGTGCCAGCGTCTCCCATGCCCCTGTGGCAGCACTGGCCAGCTAACAGTGCACTGCACACAGCAGCCAAGGTGACGGGTTTGGCTGGAAAAAAAAACTCCTGAAGTGGGAAAAATCTTACTCAGGAGAAAAGAAAGTGGAACTCCCTAGGACAAAGTACAGTGACTTGTACTGCTTTGTTGGCAAGGCAGCAGCCACAGGTGCTTATTTTGATAAGAACATATGTCACCACCTAGGTTACACCCAGTCACGTCATGCACGGTCACAGGGCTGATGGAGTGCTCATTCCTACCAAGGAATTCCATCTGAAGGTAAGCAGGTAAGTGATGTTCTGCTACCTACGCACCATAAAAATAGAACCATGCTCCCAAAAAACGTGCCATGCTCCTGCTGTCAGGTCATTCAGGCTCCCTCCAGGATTACGCCATTCCTTTTGTATTGACATGTCTGCCAGCAGGTGCTGTCACAGCACCCACTGCTGCTCACCAAGCAGTTCTCAGCGATGGTCACTAAAGAAATGACTGCGGCCCATGTGTTTACACAAAGTTAGTGTCCTTGAGGTGCGTGTGTCTCAGTAGGCTGTGTCTGGGGAACCTCCAGTGAATTGTACCTCTCTAAACTACCAAGAACAAACACCTCTGCCTCCACATATACCTGTAATGAAGAGATACTAAGTTTCATTGTTCCACTGCTTCCTTCAGCTCTTAGACCAGCCATCTTAGAACAGCTCAAAAGGACCAACCATCATTTCCCTGACAAACTTCCTGGCTTAAGTAGTGCTATAGGGATAACCAGATTAATCTGTGGCAGGATCTCCAAGAATACCTCACTGCAACTTTCAGGAATAAGTATAGGTAAATTGCTGTTAGCAACTGTGCTATGTGATAGCAAATGGTCTGCATTTGGACTGTTATTTTGTTTTGGAGCATCCACACTGCCCCTGTAATAAATGTTAATTTTCATCAAGGATACCTGGACAACTCTGTTCTGCAGCATCCATTCTAACTTGAAAGGCTCCAAGTCATGGAGAAACTATGGCTGCATTACTATGCTTTCATTAATGCATACCTGACAACTGTGGTATTATGTGTTGACCGTAGTTGTCATGATGATCTGGAAACGGCCCTCAATGGTCTGTTTGGTGCAGCCAGGGACCTGCAGACACATTTCCCCTCTATCTGCAAGAGCTTAGGGCATGTTTGATCAACACTCAGTAGAGCAGTACAATGAAAAGGACAATGAGCAGTGCTATTAGTAATTAGACATATACTCTAAGGCTGACAGTATCACAGTCCATTTGGAGAAGAGAGTGCTGCTTTGTCCCTAATGAAGATGCCCAAGTTCTAAACCCCACAGACATTACACACTTATTTGATAGACTGCATCACAGACCCAATAAAGGATGAGTGATAATCTTTAACATCCCTGAACTTGTGAACAAGAACTTGTAGTATGAATGAGTTATAATTGTGAACAGTCAAAGCCCCTTGTGGTGGGCCTGAATGAAGATCTGTACATCATTCCTAACTCTTCTTCCCCTGCCTATACAGAGAAACTATGAAACTCTACAGCACATGAACCTTTGAGGACCTCAGCTGGGCAGTAATGTGGGTGATGGAAGACCTGGATGATGTGGCAGTTCAACCAAGCAAATGAGTGTTGCTACACTGACCTGATCGTCCAGTCATCTGCAGGAACCAGGAATTAACTAATTCTATAGGCAAATGGCAATCACGCTGACCATGGGAAGAGACATTCTGCAAGCGGTGTGTTGATGCTGCAGAGTACCAACAGTTGCCTTCACCATTTCTGAACTCAAAACAGTCATTCAAGACCAGTATATGATGTAATTGCCCTGGGCAACTGTCCTCATCCACCACAGCAACCCTTGGCAAAGCACGGAATGCTACACCACAGCCGTAGGCTACCACAGTGCCTTCTGCCTAGAAGAAAGGTAGGCTTGAACTGAAGCATTGTGTTCTGAAAAGGAAATTCCCAATTACCTTACACTTTTAAACTGAAAGAAAGGATACAGGCCCTTATTGAACTGTCCTGGGCAGCCTGACCCCACAGCATGTGGGTGTTTCTGATGCAGTCACTCTGTCATGGCACCCTTGGGGCATCACCGCTGGTGGCAGCAGCACTGTGGCTGTGCAGTGAATGCAATGGAGCAGCTCAGGAGATCTGCTCTGCTGTTGATCCCAGCACAGGCCATGTGAAGAACTTCACATCTAAGGTCCTGGTGACAGATTAGACAGATTAGATCAGGTATCAGTTGACTACACTGTCTCACTCTGCAGCTATTCAGTGCCTTATACAATCATACACAGTGTTCCATGCAGTTACAGCGGGCATAGTGAACATCTCAAACTGCTGTGTTCATAAGCAGTTATCAGCAAAGAACTCAAGATGTTGAAAAAATGCAATTACCTTTCTAGCTCATAGAGTTAATCCTGAACTTTTACCACTTTTCTCTATGTTCCATGGGTAGAGTAAGATCTGTACACATATCACCCTCAAACCTTTTATCACCATTAAAACATTTTTTTAAAAGGCAGTTTGGTGTTAAAAGAGATGACTCATAATGCTGCAGCATCAGTTAGCTGGCTTGAAAGGGATGCTAATGTCATAATTTTGATTTTCATTACCAAGAATAAGAAGGTAAGGGCTGAAAATGTTTTGCACACCTATCACCTCATTTTATATTTTAAAGATATAAATAAACTACAGTCATTGGTATCTTGGTGTGCTCTAATTCAAAAATTGAGCCTGTATTTTTTATAGAAGCAACACAAAACAAAAATTTAAGTTCTTACTATTATTATTTTCTTTTAGAGTTTTGTTCCCAGATATGGTAGAGGTAAATATGCATAAAACCTTACCACAGAGCTTACAGCTTAAGGACTCAAACCTATAGTACTTCTATGAATAAAAGCAAAAGAGATAAACAGATAATTAGTCCCATCGAGCTCAAGGACAGATGAAGTGCTTAAACATTTGCTGCATTGTACTTCAGCTGCATACATGTTTGAATACAAGCCATATACTATATGCAGATCGAAGCAAAGAAAGATGTGACAGAAAAGCTAGCATAAAGACAGAAAAATATATAAGCAATACAACTGCTTTTTATAAGCACATGTATGAAACAAGCTAACCACCTTGATATAAAATAAGTTATAACTAGTATTGATGAACCATACAGTTCAGAAATAAGGTTTAGCTCTGTTTTTGTCTTCTTAGCAACCATTGATCCTTTTTCCTGGTTTCTGTATACATGCCAGATAGGAAATGGTAATAATGTACCTTAAAATTCCATATCTCACATTTGGAATTTGATAGGACAAAGGGTAATATCTTCAAACTGGAAGAGGGTAGGGTTAGGTTAGATACTGAGACGAAATTCTTTCCTGAGAGGGTGGTGAAGCACCAACCCGGGCTGCCCATCTCTGGAAGTGCTCAAGGCTGGTTTGGAAGGGGCTTTGGGAAACCTGGTCTAGTGGAAAGTGTTCCTGCCCGTGGTAGAGGGATTTGAACTAGATGATTTTCCAGGTCCCTTCCAAACCATTCTATGATATTCCTATTTACAAAGCACTTTTTAAGAGTAACCATTTTTGTTCTTCGACTTTTTTTCACATAACTTATTATATATCCTAAGTCTGAGGAGTGTGCTAAGTTTTGGTTTATTTTGTTTTCAAATGAGAAAAGACTCTTGGCTCATTTGAGCATTAGCTTTTGATCTGACTGAATTTTCCTCCTTCTCTGAAATGGATTTTCAATTTACATTACATCATAGTGCCTGAACAGTTTCATGGTACAGTTAATATATACATGAAGTCCAAATAATTAAAAATATTATTAAAACAGTATTCTTCAGAAAATAGAATTAAAGCTGCATCTAGCCCAGTTTCCTGACATTGATAGTGATCAACAATGCATACCTAAGGAAGAGCTCAAAAGCAGAGAAAACATTCACAAAACCTAGCTGCTTTATCCTTCCAGCATTTCATGACCTCTGGTTCAGAAACTTTGGAGCTAAAGGACATTTCTTTGTTTGTAGAAGTTAACGTAAAGACTGATAGCCAAGTGGACTTTATCCCATATAACTGTATCTTGCAGCATATAATATGGATTTCACCAATTACTTTACTTGGAAAACTGTCTAGATGCAAATGCTAAGAATTTTGCATGGATTTCAAAGCTAATATATTTAAAAGTAACTAAACTGTCTTTATTTTAGAATGCAATCTACAAACACAGGCATTCCTTTAATCCTAATTCCATAAAAATATTTCCTCTTGAGACAAGCATCTTACATGAGTGTTCCAGCAATCTTCAGCAGTATCTCATCCCAAAGGATCAGACTACATGGTATATGCAGTGAAAAAAGACAAGACAAATTAAAAGCACTCAGCAGCTTGCATTAACATGCTTCAAATCTAAATGTACAATTAAAATAGAGCATTCACATTTGAAAAACTAAACTCTGAAAAGCTGTGGGGTTTGTCTCCAAAAGACTAGTCAAATGTGTGGGATTTTGATTGTCGGGGAAAGGGAGTAATGAGTTCGGTTCAAACCTAGGCCTATTTAGGTAGCTTCTCTTTTAATACAATTAGTACAAAGACATATTTTTGGGACCACCTGGAAATTTGAAGATGGAGTATTTAGGAACAGTGTTTCTGGACAGAAAAAAAGTAAACCTACAGAATGGATAATTGTTCAGCTACTTGGAAATATAACAAATCCTATAAAGCAAGGTGTATTGTATGATATATTGCTATATCGTAAATACAAGGAAGTATTTTCAAAAATGTGCAAAGTTAGAAGAACATTATGATTTGAGTACAGGATCAAGGTGTTTCTCATTACAAATTAAAAAGAGAGGATTTTAATCAGTTAAAAGTAAGATGAACAGACATCAGTTACTAGAAACTGCTGTGATTTCCAGTCAGACTGGTGGAGTAGCAGGAGACTGCTATTAAAAAAAAGTTACTACAACTAAAACACTTGAAGAGATGATGGTACCTAATGACTTTCAAACTCCATTCTCCACTGACAGATTTCCCTAATGGAAATTTCTTTTCTCTTCTCATAATACTTGTCTTTATAAATTAACTGACTTTGACATAGAAAGTTTGCTATACAAGGCTGATTTTGAATCTATTAAGCACTTCAAACTGCAGATATATGAGATATACAATCATTGAGTCCATGGGAAAATTGGCAGAAGTAATGCAAGCTCACTGGAGCATTAGAAGACTATGAAACCATATATAAAAAATAAGCAAATCTGTGTCTTTTGCATCAAACAATAAACATACTTCCCCCTCCTCCCCCCCTCTCTGTAGTGGAAAATTTAAAAAACAAGCATTCTGAGTAGATCCAGCTTCAGTTTGGATAAAATTACACAATATTTTCCACTCCTTTTGAAGACAGAAAATATTGTGATTTGTACTTGGTTTCAAAATCTGGGCAACAAAAAAAGTATATATATATATGTATATAAATAATATATATGCATTCATTCCATGGTTCATCATATAAAGCAAACTGTTCTCAAGCAGTTATTTCAAGACTGAATAAATTTAACAGAATAAAAGTCCAAAATACGTATGTTATAGTTCAAAGAATAGAATGATCAGTATATGACTTTTCCATGGTTACTAAGTACACAAAAGAAAATACGTGAAACAAAGTGCATTAAGTGGGCATTGTTCAGGATATAATCCATGTATATTAAAAATAGCTAAGTATATTCACAGAAATGCATCTAATTTCAGTGACCTTGAGTTCATGAGCTGAAGTCAAGCATCTCAAATGTCTTTCTTAAAAATAAACAGGAATAGAGAGGATACCATGCTTATTGATGGCTGATTTTGTACCTTGATAGACACGTATTTCTGATGGACAACCAATTTCTGACCTTTATAATCAGCTTCAGTGAAAAAGTCAAAGTTTTCCCAGTTTACAGCTGTCTTCTAAGGGCTTTCATCACAGCACATTAATAAGAAATTTTGGGGGGCATCTTTTTGTTCTGAGTCTGCATCTTGCTCAGCACAAAGTCTGTATCTTGGCCAGCTATAGCAAGGGCTCTTCAGTATTATTGCACTGTGATGTAATCTCTTACCTGCACTGAACACTTGGTAAAGCTGTATGTTTTCAACTAGAGATTGAAACTTCTGCTGAAAATAGCCTTGATACCACCTATAAAATAACATTCAGAATTAATTCATTAGATCTTTTTGTAATAAATCAGAATACATTTGTGGCCTCTTTGAAACAACTTGGGAATATTGGGGGTAACCTGACTGCTGGGATATTTATTGCATGAATATGTGGAGTTAACAGGTAGATGTAAGACAAGCAAATAATCAGAAAAGACAAGAGGTAAGTTTCTCCAAAGTAAATAGGTGAAGATTAGCAATGAACATTCTATAAACAGGGGATGGTGTGATTATTAATAAAATGGATAGGCAGACTTTCTTTAAATATTTTGGGTTTATGGTTATTCTAGACAAGGCTCTGGTTTAATAAGAGTATATGACTTCTGTATTAGTCATGTTTAAGAACCTCAACAGGAATAAAGTTCACAAGACTAAACAGAACAGCCAAATCAGTAAGGCCAAACCACATTAAATTGTAACCCAAAGCTTCAACTACGTAAGAGGATGCACTGTGAAGCTTCAACATAGAGGGGGAAAAGCAATAATAGGAAGAGAAAAGTGATAATGTGAGATGCTTAACGTCACCTTCAGCTGTGACAACAACATCCTTAACTCTGTAATTGAAGACAAATGGATGTTGCTGCTACCATAGCAGAGGCAGGGAGTGGGGGGTAAGGCTGCTCTCCTGGGGTGTGTGGGTGGTGTGAAGGCATTTACTTCTGCAGAGAAAGAGAGGCACTAGAAAGATTAGGCAGCTATTGTCTTAGAGAAGGCATGATTATTTTTACATGGCATATCCAAAGTCAGAAAGAGTACATACAAGGCTACAGAAAACACAGGTTTGGTCTGTCTTGAGACACAAGATTAAATAAGGGATTAACACTTGCTGTTCGTCAAAGCAGTGAGACTCTCATGATTTCCTCAGAAAACCTCTCTATCTCTTCCTTATATATCCATTAAAGGATAGTGTTCTGGGACTGCAGTGGGTTCCTGTCCAACCCCAAATGATTTATAATTCTGTTGTTTTGGTACTTGTTATCCAAAAGTAATTATTTTATCTTATGCATAAACCAGACCATTACCTCCACTAATCACAGTTTTCTAAAGAAAAATACTGTCACACAGTGGAACAGTTTAACCAATTTGTTATCTAAAGAAGCAGGAAAATAACGGCAAGCATCTCACAACTCACTCACTACTGCCAAAACCAAATTCTTGGACAGGAAGATACTATAAGGCCACATCACATTATAGATACGTGTTTCTGTGCTAATGTGACAGACTAGAAAGATTACTGGCTCAAAACCTTCCATGTATGTGCATAAGAGACAGGTCAGGCCTTTCCCTGGTGAGGTGGTGCCCTACCCCATACAACCCCCCAGGCCTGTATCCCTGCTCCGAAGTGACCAATCCCTGACACACCTGAGGCAATGCCCTACACCCACCCCAGGAGCTCCCAACCCAGCTCCTGAGTGGCCAAATAACCAGAAGTCCCACCTGGGGGAAGGGCCCAGGAAGACCAAGGGGTATTTAAGGCCAAACAGGAGCCATACATGCCTTGATCTACCTCCTCTTGGAATTTCTCTTAGTTGGACACTGTTGGAACCCAGGAGTTGGTAGCTATATTTGTTCTTTTTGGTATCTTTATTTTCTTTCTTCTTCTGATTCCCTCTTGTTAGAATTTTGAGTAACTTAAAATTGAATGGGCTTTGAGCTTGCTAAGTTAATACTTTGAGAAGTGGCTTATGTTGAGTGAATGCTGTTCTAAACCTTTTGCCAAAGTTCTTTGATTTTCTAAAGTTGTCAGTAAAGTCTTTTTTTGTTGATCTCTTGAGAATATCTTGTCAGTATTTCTCCTATGCATCTAACTCAAAGCACATGAACAACTGTAAGCCCTGTTAAGTCTCATCAAGCAAGTTGTTTGGGGCCTTACAACTGGTTTTGCCTGGGGTAGAATTAATTTTTCTTCACACCAACTGGTATGGGGCTGTGTTTTGGATTTGGCTGAACACAGTGATGATAATAGGGATACTTCTCTTATTGCTAAGCAGGGCTTGCAACAGCCAAGGCCTTTTCTGCTTTCATACTGCCACACTGGCAAGAAAATTGGAGGGGCATGGGAGGAGATACAGCTAGGACAAGTGACCCAAACTGACCAAAGGGATGTTCCAAACCATGTGACACCATGTTCAGTATTTCAAGTGAGGAGGAGAAGGAGGAAGGGGGGGCACATTTGGAGTGATGGATTTCATCTTCCCAAGTCACCATTACCTGTGATGGGGCCCTGCTCTCCTGGAGATGGCTGAACACCTGCCTGCCCATGGGAAGAAGTAAATCAATTCCTTATTTTGCTTTGCTTCTGTGTGTGGCTTGTGCTTTCTCTATTGAACTGTCTTTATCTTAACCCATAAGCTTTCCAGCTTTTGCCCTTCCAATTCTGTCCCCAATCCTGCCAGTGGGGCAGTGAGTGAGCAGCTGGTTGGGGCTTGGCTGCTGACTGGGGTTAAAGCAAGACAGTTACTCAGAGAACAAGTGATTTAATCAAAGGCATACACTAACTTCTCTGCATATTACAAGTAATCTGTGGCATTTGCCTCATCTGACTTCCAGTTTGAAGATGCATCCCACTAGAGTTGCAGGAAGGTAACATTGAGTCAAATGGGAAGCAAATAATTTATGACAGTAAATCTGTAATCAGTGTTGGGTTTGGAATAAAATCCTTGAATACAAAAGTGTTCTTTTAAAAATGGAGAGAAATGTGTTACTAATATAAATCTTTATTAAATCTTGAAAGTGCTGGGGGGTGAGGGGGTTGAAATACCTCAAAGTTAATGGAGTTATTTACAATGTGAATAATCTATATTGCTGTCATGTTCCCCATCAATACATTAAGAAGCAGTCACAACAGCAAAGTAAGCTTGAATGTGACATGTTGTAAGAAGGATGCCAAACCTTACTCTTAGCCAGGCTTAATAAAAGTTGCCAGTTAAAGGAAAATTGCTTAATGGGGCACTTATTTGCATGGAAGTCTAACACTTCACAGAAAATGCAAATCCTGAGGAATTTACAAGAAGAGTGTACAATGTCTTCTGACCAATTGGAGTTTGACATTCTCTTCAAAGACTGTCACAGCAAACACTCTACATTAGAAAAGAAAAAAGATGTATTAAAACTGAGTGTTCTAACATTTAAATAATCTAGGCTTCCCCCAGAAGTCCTCTCTACCTAAGAAAAATGAAAGAAATGAGGCTGTGCATGGATTACTGAAAGCTCAAAAAACTCCAAGTGCACGGTGCATAACCTCTACAGCAGATTACCTACAGCAAATATTTTACTTGATTTTTTTGAGGTGGTGAAGCTACTGCTTCATATTCTGGGTTTGCCTATGAAATAAGGACAGATGAAGCAAAACCATGGAGGAAATAAAAGGTAACAATTCTTCACTCTCTTTTGTAACTAAATCATTATGGGCCATCAGATGAAACTAGCAAATGGCAAAGTCAATCCAAACAAATAGAGGCCTTTATCCAAGGACTACAGTGTTATACCACAGACTGTCATGACACTACACAGCTGCTCCTGGCCAGCACTGGAGACAGCAATGCTGAGCTAGAGATACCCTAGTTCACATCCTGTATCTAAATAAATCAGTATGGGATTAAAAATTTAAGAAAAACAGTTATGAAATCATAGAATTGCTTCAATACCAGTTACCTGTTAGCTCTAGTCACAAGTCATACAATTTACAGTGCCAGTGTCAATTATGCAGGTGAAGTTAAAAATCCTCATCTTTTGGATGTATTGAAAATTTGTAATCTGCTATTATAGCTTTTGCTACTTGATTTTTCACAATAGTATTTTATATCTAGGCCATGTTCACGGAAACCTATTTATCCACTGGTTCTCTAACACATTTTAATTTATTTTTATTCCTTAAAACTAAGCATAATCCTTCAAACCTTTCATCAAAACATTTTCCTGGTCCTTTTAAAGCTGTTTTTAGTTGTAATGCTGCTTATATTAAATTATATTGTATTCTATTATAAAAATATAATAATACTCTATGTTGAGAGGTGCCTTCCAGCCACCTGATATAGTAGTTGAAACTATTGGGAGTTTTCCTACTTTTTCTGAGGAGCTCCAAGTCCTTTTCAAACTCCAGGAGATATACCAACTGAGTTTGAAACATCATATTCTATTAATTTATCCATTTGCTTCCAGATTTTCTCTTCTTCCACTTCAATTCATGGAGACATCTTATCTTTATAAATTTAAAAGAGTAGGTTCAAAATCAATAATCATACAACTTTTCTCCAGATAAAGGAAAAGGAACCTCTGTAATACTGTTCACTTCATTAAATCTCTTTTTGCTCTGTGGTAATTTAACAGATGCAGTATCTTTAAATATATCATTAGAAGAAAAGTTATGGAAATGAATTTATTATTTTTTAGTAACAGTTTTCAAAAATTCCTTTCCCCTTCATTTTATGTGGCACTTCTTTTTACTTATCTCTTTTTCTGCAGGCTCTCTTTAAGAACTACAATGCAGAACTTTAAGGTCTGCCATTTAAACACTTTTTTTCTCATGTTTATGCTTCCTTCTCTGGAGCAGGAAAGCAGAACCATAACTTCTGCAACTATCAGAATGTATTCACAATCTTCATGATGAGTTAAAAGTTTTAATTTCATCATCACTAGCTTTCAGATCACCTTGATTAACTTCTCCTTTCTAAAGTCCCCTTCTCCAAAATTTTCAAAATAGTGAGAATTTACATGCAGGTCTTGAAAAGGACTGGAAGTTTACTCAGTCAGTATTACTGAGGTTTAACGACAACATTATGTATAACACTCCTGTGTTCCCTCCAACAAATATGAAAAAAAATTCAAACTATTGTGAGTGAGGATTACGATTCAAAAGTCAATTCTTTTTATTAAACAGAAATTCCATTTCTGCCTAGCTTAAGCAGCTTTACCAGTTCAAAAAGTAAAATAACCCCCTATTTCTGTTTTAATGGCTAGTGCGTTCTCTCCCCTCTAGACAGCATTCACTCATTTTCCTTTTCCTCATCAGAAACTGAGAAACCTGACAATTTTTTTTCTCTTCTATAACCATGTAGACTTTTAGCAATTAAACTTTGTAAAGTGCTGCCTGTAATAATAGTAGCTGCAACTGTACAGAGACTGAAGAAAAAGATAAACAAATGACTTTTCAGTGAAGAAAGTAATACTAACTGAAACAGGACCCTAGAAACAGTAACAAATGCACTCTTTCAAGAAATGATCCACTTCCTGACAGAGTTGTACCACTTCCGTTATGAGAATTACTAGACTTGGATGCTTAGCATAACTTTTCCTTTCATGGTAAAACATTAAGTGGTTTTAGAGAGATAAAACTGTTGCCCAGAGCAGTTTCATAAAAAATACTTTAAACAGCAAATATACCTACCCAGTCTATTTATCTGACAGTTATCAAGCACAGAATGTTCAATTAAAGATTCAGATTAAACCAAAGATAAAAATCAGAGAATATATGCAAACTAAAAACTAGAACTAATACTGTACTAAAATCTCACACAAAAGCTCTTTCATGTCGTGTTTGTCTTTCACAGTGAGTACTTCCCTAAATTAATTTTGTGGTTTCCAAAATTTGATCCTTTTTTCCCCCTGCTGTGCAAATGCTCTCCATGGAGTGATTAAGGGGAACATTTTGTATCATCTGGCTTTCCAAAATTTGTCCTTTTAACACCTATTTCTGTAACAATTCAACGACCATAAGAAAGCACCAGATACCTTCAACTTTCACCTCATAGAAACTACAATTTCCATAAGCAGCTCCCCTTCAGAAAGAAAGTAAACCAAATACCTCAAAACTGTGAGGCCCTGGCACCCTGGAAGTATGCAGCTATAGCACTCATGTTCTTCTTTTTCTCTCTCATTTCCTTTCAGAAGTCTGTACACTGAGCATTTCAATTTCACCTCAGGCCTCAAACCAGCTTGGCACACCACCTCTTTTAGAACCAAACCAAAAATGCTGTGACATTTGTTCTTTAATGAAGTTCAATAATATCTTTCTATGTGGGAATTTTCCACAGCAATTTTTTCCTCTGTCTTTTCACAATTAGGAATGGCAAGTAAATACACATATTTTTGAACAGTTGTGTTGCGGGGTAGAGAAGGGACATCTATCTTTAGAATGGTGTTACTCCATAGTCCCAAACTTGCAACACATACTCAGCCCAAACACTGACCTGGTGGCTGACTGACCCGTTGGGTTGCTCTTATCGTGCAGATGAATATGAAAATGCTACTATAAAAAAAAACCCCAAAAATGATGCATTTACACTATGGAGCAAGAGCGGCTCTGCACTGCCCTGTAGCTTTTAATCATTGAAACATCAAATATTTTTCTTTTTAATGCCAGAGAGGTAACTTATTGAATACATATTATACAAATAGTAGGTTTTTTTAGTGTTGCAGCACACACGCACAAATGTATTTAAATGCAAGTAACACTTTCGGTCAGTTAAATTGCACTTCTAAAAGCACAGTTTACATACCAAGGGTGGTTTTACTTCTTCAAACTATAAAGAAATCGCTTGCAGATCAGTCTGTACTCCCTCTGGGTCTACAGCCTATCACTGTTCCTGTACTTTCTCATGCTGCTTTAGCTGCAGCGAGCCACATTTCCTCCCTCATCTGACTCTGTGACTGTCTGTGTTAGTGATTTAAATGGGACAAAGGCACAATCTGAGTGCTGGTACATGACTATAGGTACTTCTGACTGCCGGCATGCAGGAGTTGGGTCCCTGACTAGTATTCTTCCAAGCAATGTCTTTGTACAAGTTGGAGGCTAGCATAGCTCAGTAATGGTAGGCAGTCCCTACAAATCCAGGAGGCAATTCAAGAAAAGCCACTGTTTTGAAGGGGAAAGAATTTAGCTGCACCATGCTATGTCATGCCACTTCCTGGACACCTACAAAATGAATCCTAATCAGTTTTATTTTCTGGTACAGATCTAGCCTGTATATTTCCACCTATCTGTAATTCCTATCTACCATTTAGGTTGACAGAACTCTGGCCTTTTACAGTCACCCACAAAGCCATGTGATACTGCTTCTGAGACAAGTGTGATGGAGGCAATGTAACCAGCCCACTACACCTGGACCATTCCACTGAACGTAGATCTACTCTTATGTCAAGAACACGACCAAGTCTAGCCCTCCACTGCTCCCAAAAGTTTAGCTGAAAGGAAAACTTGAGCATACTCTTGTATTCATGGACTACTGACAGAAGATTTAGGATTTCACTGGAAATATAGCTCTTTTCTCTGTCAAAAGGTGGGATTCTTTTCAAGCATTCAGTAAGGCTGTTTCTGGATTTGACACAAGAATCCCACTGCAAAAACATTTTAATACCAGAGAAAGTGTTATGCAAAAAATCTTAACTTTTTTTAATGGAAAAACCATGTTGCAAGTACATCAGGGCATCCCTCAATGACAATAAAGAACTTTCAGTTCATGTAGTAGTACTTTGCAAGCCCAATCACATCTTAAACTGAAGTATACACAGTAATCACTGTATCTTGTTATATGCATAGTCAGCATGAATCAGTATTCTTGGTTTGGTATTTTAGGGTTACTGCCTCATTTTTCAAAGCTGTTTTAGCTGAAATTTGGAAGGAGAAATTTTCAGCCTGAGGCAAATAAGCAGATACAGTCTGTCAAGCTATGAACATCTGAAACCAAGACTATTAACAACTACTGGATTCAATGCCAATACCCCTCACACTGAGTGCTAGTAAATGGAGTCAGATTTCAGCTTCTCTTTTCTGAGGCTGCCAGGGACAGTTAGTCCAACTGTAGGCTAGTAGAACCATTGGATGAAATATAGTACTAGTCCCTTTAAAATCTAGTATCTGGGACATGGAATAATCAGAAGGAGCTGTTACGCCTTGTAATGATGAAGTAAATCTCACAGTCCCCACTAACTGTACAGGGGAGCCATTAGTTACAAAGATGCAAAAACTTAATTAATTAGTGTAATATTCCCATTTTCCCTTTTGTAGTTTAATATTATACTGATATAATATTTACTTTCTCTGCAATAGTGAAGCTTCTAGAACCAAGTGACAAAAGGGAATCAATCATTTTCCAGTTTGAAAACATCTCCCGTGATCAGACTTTCTATATTTATAGTCTTGATATAATACTGTTGGAAAGGCAGTAACTGTATGGACATTTTAGGTGGAGTTATGTGTGTACCATATGCTACAGGGAGATACCTCCACAGAACAGCTGCAGTGCTTGCTGGGGAACACCTTCAAAAGTTTTACCAAAAATACTATGAAACCTTTAGGTAGTATTTTTAATTTCTGGGATGACAACCAATTGCAAAGGCACCCTAAACCTGATGTTTGGTACATAAACAATTATGAAGTAGAAAGCTCTCACCAACTTTAAATAGTCCAACTCAATCTCTCCACAAGAAACTGTAGAAATATATACATGTACATGCATTTTTAACATATATGTATACAAACACACTTAATATTTAATACTGGAATGTGAATAAAGGATTAACTTAAGACATTTTATTTCATTGATCTTTGATGTAACTGAATTAAGACTGTGTGAACACTGCTGCTGAGACACGGCATTGTGAATTAGCTTGTGTAAGGATAGAAGCGGTGGCATTCAAGAGCAACAAGTCAGAAATTACTGTAAATAAGAAACGGAGAGAAAAGTCATTTGCTTTATCTGTCTCAAGGAAATGAGGGCAGCTTTAGAAGCACCAGATTGCCTCCAAAACATAACAGACTGAGAGGCTTAACTGACGTGAACAGATACGACGTGTTTTGAACCTTATCTCCCTCAACAATGCAGTCAAAGCCCGCTGTGAGGACGGTGTCTCCCTCGCAGCTGAAGGGACCAGATGAACGCGCCCCAGGCAGGGCAAGGTGAACCGGTGGGATGTACCTACCCAGCAACTTCGCCCACTCCCACCTTACGACAAGCAAGCCCCTGTCAGGCACCTCCTGAGCTGCCATAACCCACCAGGCCGTGCGCTTTTCTACCG
>NW_008237222.1:4143416-4144311 GCF_000691975.1 Corvus brachyrhynchos | reverse complement strand
TGGGGAAAACACTGCTGAGCAGGGAGCTCCGAGAGAGTTGGTTGGGAGCAGTAGGGAAATCTCAGTGTGGGGAAAAAAGAGGATGAGCTGGAAGGTAAGGGCAGGAGCGTGTACGATGGGGGCGGGGAGGGGGCCTTCTCTTATTTCTGAAAAAAGTATTTCACTTCGAGTTCTGCTCTATGCCTGACTCCCCTGTCCCACTTCCCGGTGGTATTTGACGCTTTTGAAGAAGATAAAGGGTAGCCAGGCTCTCTTTTAAACATTTTTTTTTTTAAAAATTGTGTGTTTGACTGACTTCTGTGGCTATGTTGGGGGGGGGGGCGGTTTGTTCCAATCCTCAATGAAGTCGTTTTATATGACAGCTTTTCTCTGACCTTGGTGAAATGCCGGAATTGTAGGGAGGGGAATGTGCCAACACGTAACCTCAGAGTTATCTGGCTTTTCAGTCTGTGAATCTTTTTGTAGCTCGGTAGTTACTTGACGACCCTCTGGAGAAGTAGTTCAACATGTGAAATATATATGACCTTTAAAGATGTAGCAGAAATGCTCTGTTGTAGGTTGTTGTGTTGGGGAAGAGCTTTATTTCTTTTTAAAAGGGATTCTCTGCTTCTCAGAAGTTTCTAGGCAACTTGAACACTGCAGTAAATCTAAATTTTAATCTTAATTTAGAAGTGCGTGTAAAACATAATCAGAATGTATATTCTCTGTATTGATTAACAATGAAGGTGCTGTTAACCCATGTGCTTCATTCCTTTTCTGTCATCATCTTTTTCTCCATGATGAAGTAAGAGTAAGCATATGATGCTGTTCACTGCAAAAGTTTGAGAGAGCTGCCCGCCGGGTTAATGTAGTTGACATTCTCGAAAGGGCCGATGTGAAAAGCGGGTGGTGGTGC
>NW_008237222.1:4130492-4143343 GCF_000691975.1 Corvus brachyrhynchos | reverse complement strand
AAGGCGGTCTCTTGATAGCTACAGAAACCGAAGGGACTGTAGTTTCCTTCTTTCAAGAAGAAGTAAAAGAGCTGCTGGAAAACATAGTTGTCTCGCTAGGTGTTGCTACATTTAAGTGTGGAAGAGGAAAAGGTAAGGGGAAAGGAAGTGGAACATTTATTCAATATATTTACATAGCTATGTCTAGATTTCTTTTGTAAAGGTTGAGAACATGTATGCCTGAGGGATCGTTATTTAAAGGTAGTTTGAGGAATAAACACATTTGTATAAACTAGACAAAGAACTGTCTAATGTAGTGTAATAAGCAACTTTGATTTTAATCCTGATCATAAAGCTTTATGAAGTACCAATTCTCACTTTTATTTTAAAAAGTCTCAACCCCGTTTGTCTTTTTAAGCTTCTGAAATTCAGTTTAGTAGGAATAAGTTGCTTCTCCCCTCCTTGTTCTGTTCTCTGTATTCAGTGTTTAGAAAACTCTGCTTTCTGAAAAATGCTTTCTAACAATGACTTGTCTATTTCTGGAGCACTAGGGTGGAGGAGGGAGCTGTTCTGTCATGTACTCCTGGGAGACTCCTACTCCTGAAGGTGTCAATAGTGTCATCACTATGCAAGACGTATGGAAATACTGTTTCAGAACTTGTCTCTATACAATCCACAGAGATACAATAATTTGAGGAGAAAAGTTTCAGTCAGCTTCTGTTGATACAGAAATGTATAAATCTATAGGATACTTGGCAAGTTTAAAGGTGTTTTCTGTGCTGGGTCTGGTATGTGGATGCTTAGCTGCTGGCTAGGGTTAACTCACCACAGCTTTAAAGCATGCAGAATGATTATTTAATTTTGCTTCATTTTAGGGAAGAGGGTGAGAGGACATGCAAGAACTAGAATTTGGAGCCAGCAGATCTTTGTCATTCCTAAATATGTTCTATATAATGAATATCCTTTAATGTGCAATTTGTTTAGATTCTGGTGTTCCCCTCATCTGTGTTTTTTCTTTGATGGTGCTAGCTCTGTGACTAATTGAATCGTTTAGAGTTACATAGAGAAAGTAGCTGTCAGTTGACAGATGAGAAAGAGGTCGGTCTCCCCAGTGCTTTGAAAGAATTTACTATTGTCGTAGAAATAGAGAGTTCTTTGAGAAGGGTATATCTTATTTTCATGTTGTGGAAGCTGCTACTTGAACCGATTGTAAAAAACTCACTAGTTCAAATCAACTGAATGCAGGTAAACAGTTTGCATTTGGAATTACTTGGTCTTGGGATTGCTCTAAAAGTATTAAATGAGTTAAGGACAGGCATTGATTATGGTCAAGTGAGTAAGTGAACATACTTTAGAATTTGAATTTAAGATTAAATGAATATCTTAAAGAATGAAACAGATGATTGTTGTTACCTCCAAGCAAGTATGGAGGCATATGAAAATGTGTTAAGTTTGAGCATATGCAGTGCTGTTTCTACATAGACCAGCTGATAGTTAACCCTATCGTACCATGGTTTGACTTCTTTTAAACCTTGACTTTGAAATTACAGTGCTGGCTTTGGTACGTAGGGTCAGGTTTAATTTTAGCTTTATATCTCATAGTGTTAGAGGCCTGAAATTCCTCTGTTGCATGACCAAAAAGTAATTGCTGGAAAAACATCACTTGATAGGCATGTAGATTGGGTCTGTGATAGGGAAGTAACACTTGAGTGCCTCTGTGTGATACCATGTGATATGCTGTGTTACAAATAATGGGCACTGCTCTGTCTGTATGTGTTGTGTGTATATGTGTGTGTGTGTGTGTATATATATGTGAAGTTTTGCAGATTAGACAGAGCAGTGACTTTTAGGACACATTTCATTTAATAATGATATTCTCCCAATATATTTACCAAGTTTTTTTTCTTTTCCTAACACCAAACCATTTTTGTTCTTGATAGAAGCCTCACAGTTTAGCCACTTCAGAATAGTTACTGTCTTTCTTGTCTCACTTTGGGAAGGAAAATGAGGTTTTGGGGAAAGTGGAATCTCTTTTCAGGAAGTAAAAGCAAAAATGTACCAAAGTTGAAATAGTAGGAAGTGGTGACTGTCTCTGATTCTCACTGAAGCTGTCCAGTGAAAATAATAAGAAAACAAAATTTTATTTAGCATCTGTTTTTGGAATCTTGTAAGGGGAAAGGTTTTATTTTTTGAAGGGTAACTTTCAGAGTTAATGCAACTTCTAATCTTTTTGCAGACCTTAGGAATTACATATTATTTACACTGAAAAAAGAACATTGTTGCATCTTAACATTTCTGTTGCTTGGTAATGCTGCAGAACTGAACAATGGCAAACGGAAAGCCTATCAGAGGAAACGTTTTACATGATAGAGAAGGGTATGGAAAGAGAAAAAAAGTCTTGTGATGTCAGAAGATAAGAAGGAGACAGAACAGTTAAGAGTGAGATTTCCTCCCCATCTCCTCTTGGCTTTTGTCATAACTCTTGTTTTTAGAAAAAAGGATCCAAGGATCCTATACCTTAAGTGGGTATGAGTGATTTTGTAGGAGGTTGCCCATCTTGTGGCATGCATGTGCACTCCCTGCTTTGCCCAGGGAGAGGCAGAGATTGCCAAAACCAGGATCTTGAAGGGAACTTGTGAGGCATTCCATGAATATATGGGCAATGGGCTCTATATACATTGTTTGCTTTGCTTTACAGTGTTGTTCTTTTCCTTTTAGCAAGTCTGTTTTGAAGAGGGTACTGGATTTGTTTTAATGTTTTCACAAGCTTTGGGCTAAAGAATTTGTGTTAGTTTGCAGCTTGCCTGACTGTTAAGTGCATGGGAAAAGACATGTATAGCCCAGAAGGTAGTGTAGCAACGGGCTGCAGAAGAATTTGGAACTTCCCCTTGAGTCAAACTTATAATTCAGTATGAAACTATAAAAGGCTTCAGAAAATAAATACACGGATTATCTAAAGGGTTTCATAATGCAAATTCTTAGTTACACCTTCTTGAATGGGAACTTAAATTAGAATGGATTTATTTGTAAACTGGAAGGTTCATGTTACGTTCTAGGGAATTGTGAAAATTCCTGTGACTAAAAAACATGATGAATCATGCACTGAATAGCGAGTTCAGCCTTCACTATGGAGGTACATCTGGCACCTATATTTTATTTTTTCTATTTTTAAAAGGAAACTTTATGAAACTTTAAAGATACTTTTAAAGTTACTTTTTCTGTAAGGCAGGTTTTTAAAAACTTATTTACTAATTTTGTGTATTGTTTAAGGATCAGGAGGTACTAATAGACTATTTCAAAGCTTGGATTGCTTTTGCTTCTACTTTTCTCTTTTGAGCACTAAAAAATACATATTCTTGGATTGTGGGAACTATAAAGAGTATCTTAAGTTTATTAATCATTTTAAATACCGCTTAAATCTGTGGATTTTACTCCTTACGCAATCAATATTTTCTAAAAGTACTTTGTCGTCTAGGAATTTATTGTTATTTATTTTCTTGTAGCTTTGATTATGAAGAGGGATGGCTATTGATCTTTCCTGAGTTGTGTTTGTGGCTTTTTGTTTGTTTTTGTTGGGTGGGATTTTTGTTTGTTTGTTTTCCTTCCTCCAGGCTTTGGAATCTAACAAACCTGGCTAAAATTATCTATAAAAGGGTCTGGTACAACTGATCATTTTGCTGTCATTGTTTCAGTGATGTTCTATAAAATGTCTAATACAAATGAGGACTAGAAGTTGCAGTCTTCATTGTCAGCCTGTTTATTAGCTTTGATCCAATGTCTAATAAATGTGATGGTTTAAAATCTCAGGCTTGATTCCACAAAGGAATTAGGAGTCTTACATGCTGTGTTAATACATTTTAGGATTTTATTCAGAAGGCAGTTCAAAGAGCACTTGCCAGAATTCCTTAATCATATGACAAAGCCTGGGTATCTGAGGATGTGTTTTCCCAATATATTTTCCACATAAATATTTCTGTTATATCCCCATCATTGTATAATTTGGTATCTTATGGTAAACATGCTCTCTGTCTCCTCCCCCCATAGAATTCCAATGATGAGGTGCAAGTTCTACTAAGATTTCTTTGCTTCTGACTCAGTCCATAGATAGGCAGATGACCTGGTTTGTGAAAGACTCACGTTACATGCAGTCAGTTTATTTGGGTTTGTGTTTTGTTTTGGGATCTATTGTGACTGTTTCCTCTTCTCATTTTTCTTGACATCTGTAAATATTTTATGCTGGCTTGGACAGATGCTTATAAAAGCTTTACTTGGGAGAGGATAATTCTTAAGTTTTCTGATTAATGTCTGCATAAACAAATATGTAAATACCTTCCATCACCATGTAAGTTGTCAGTTGCTCTTTTTTGTTGATAAATTAATATGTATTCTGTTACTCTTGATGCTGTGTCCGAGGTGCCTATGACTCATTTTTTATAAGGTGTTTTCATTCCTTACTAATGATAGAGAAAACCGAAGTTGATTCATATCTTATAGTTAGATAAAATTTTTTGTTTGAAAAGATATGCACAATCCTTAGATATCTGATTGTTTCAACTCGGTTCTGCATTAGATTATGGCAATTTTTTTCATTAGAATCTTGTCTAATTACATTTTGTTAGGGGTTTTTTTTTTGTGGGTTTGGTGGTTTGTTTTTTGTTTTTTTTTTTGGTTTTTTTTTTTTTTTTTTTTTTTTTTTTTTTTGTATTTGTGTTTTTTTTTTTTTTTGCAATTGTATGATGTGTAGTGTTGCTACACATTAAGTTTGTAGCTGACCATGGAGGTGCCTCTGGACCTAATAGTGATTCAGCTTGCAGTAATGATAAACCTCATGGCAAAGTCACCTCTGTAAGAGGAAAAGATGCTGCTGCATGCAAATGGATCTTAACATGGAGCATTTTCCAGTTCAGACTACTGTGAGTCTGCATCATTAATCTCAGATGCCTGGACTTTTATATTTATTTCAGCTTCCTGTATGCAAATGATAACTTTGGTGGGATAATCTTCTATCTTCTATTTTCATAATGGTAATGACAGTTTCTTATCATGTTTTCCACAGCATTTTATGCTTCTGAATTTCCACATACTGTATTCCATACAATATATGTGTATGCTGTATACATACATGTATACATGTATGTATACATACTGTATTAGCTAGTACTTTAGAGGTCTTTGTCATCTTTGCCTCTGTGAAGTTTGGTTTCCAAGCCTTCTAGAATGGAATCAGCAGCTTTGTGAGAGCTTGAATTTTTTCCACGTTTTTTTTCAAATTTTACAATTTTTTCTCAGTTCGAGTGATCTTACCCTTAAGCATCTAATATTCTACAGAATCAGCAGTTACCAGCCCAGTTACCTTAACTGATACCCTAGAGTTCAGAGCAGTGTGAACTGCATTTTCTTTTCTTTCACATGAGTTCAGAACTGTGTGTTTTATTTTTGCTCTACATTCTTTCTTTTGCCTAAGAAAAGTATTCTTGGGATGTTATGATTTTTAAATTCCATTTTAAGCTTGTAAGGTAGTACCCTGACCTGATTAAATGTTGCTCTTGTTCAGTGACCTGACACTTACTAGGTGGTGATGGTCTCTCAGATTTCAAGGACTTTAGAATATTTCCCTTCACAAATAGTTCTAAGTCGTTGTAACCAGTAACAAAGTATAACTCTATATAGCAGATAAACAGTATAACATATGCATTTTCTTCAGTGTCTAGCAAATAGTTGTGTAGTTTCTATTGCATGGTGTCATTTTTTTTTTCCTAGAAAGGAATGTGCTAGTTTTGCTTAATTTTGAGGAAAACCACCCACTCTCCACTCTGAATAAAGCATAAACATATAGGTTTTAAAACAACATCTGTTCTTTGATGCTGTGGCTTAAGTAGATCTGTTAGGTGAGTGGGGATGGGCCATTCTCTGAACTAACAGGTTAAGATCAAGTTAATACTGGTATTAGACATTGCAACCTAATATTTGGAATAATGCAGAATATGTTCTGTCTCATTTTCCTTCTCTGTTCTTCTTATAATTGCCTGAGGTTCATTGTTCTGCTGAATAAAACAGCAGAATTGGTCTAGTGTTGCAGAGAATAGCAGAGACAAGTTTTGGCTTTCAGGCAGAGCTTGTTTTAGAAGATTGCTTGATCAAGTTTGGTAGAGGAAGCTCTAGCTTTGTTTGTCTGCTTCAAGACCTGTATGCAGTGGAGTCCAGAAACAGAGGACAGAGCACATTTTAACTTGAAAACAAACCCTGTTGAAATATTATTTCTCAAGATCAAAGAAGTGCAATTAAAAGCTTATAGACTCATTGCACAGTACCCACTTGGACAGTTCTTAGTTCAGTCTTGGCCATCTCAAAGTTCATGTAGTGAAGATGACAGTCATGTCTCTTATGTCATCTGGAGATCCTCCATCAAACAGAAATGTTATTCTGGATAAACAGGCTGCCCTACTTCCAGGGGACTGAGAATGACAGCTCTGGTCTCCATGCACTGGTGTCCCTGCTTGTCTTTGCAGTGGTAGTATTTCTGGATATTTCCTTTCCTTCTGCTGTCAGAGGTGATGATTGCAACTAGTACCTCTGTTTCCTCTTCGTTTTTATGAATTCTGTGATGTCTTGGCCTTTCCCTTCACTATTTGTTTCTGAGTTGGTGTGTTCTCTCTTGCTGTTGCCCTCAGCTGCACGCTCTACCTAACCATATTGGTGCAATGCTGCTTAGTGTGGACTACAGTAGAACATTAGTAAACGCAAGATTTTTCTAATTGTGTACCCATGCAGTGAGGTTATCTCCAAGGGGATTTGTTAGCTTTCTTTTTTTCCATTATGTACAACCATCCCTTTGTAGTGCTGTGTCATGTGTAGCTTCATATTATTTGTAGAGAAACTCTCATCCTGTTGACTTGGGCAGTACTTTTCTTCCTGTGCAAACTTTATTCCATTCTGTGCTGCACTTCAGCTGATGTGTCAAGACACTTGAAGAAAAAAGTGCATGGAAAAGTAAATTTTCTGTTTCCAAAACTGCTTTCTGTGCACCAATGTACATCCCAATGCTGTCTTGACAGATAGGCTGTGCAGTGTGAACAGACAGTTGTTGGGTCAGGTGCTGACACCATTTCCAGCACGGTGATGTCTGTGGGGTGTGAGAAACTTTTCCCTTTTCTGTTAGTCGTTGTAGTAGTAGTGGTCTCATTGCAATCCTTTAAAACGTCTGTCTCGGGGTTTTTTTTGCACTTCCTCCGGCTGCATGTTGGGCGCCAAATTTATATTTGTCTTGGTTTGAGAGGGCAGAGTGTCTTGGTTTTGGAGACAAAACTTCAGGAGGAAAGGGCCTCCCCTCTTTCCCCACCAATAAGACAAGTGGGTCACAACAAGTGAAAGTGGAAAAAAACAAACTGTTTATTAACACACAAACAAAACAGGGTACAACAGGATAAAAAACCCCCTCAAAATACAACAAGTTCCCCGAGAGGGAACAGACACGCGGGCTCAGACCAGCCGGGGCTGCCCCCGCAGGCTCCCTGGACCAGCGAGGAGGTAAGGGAGGCAGTGAGGCAAGGGGAAGGGAAGGGGAAAAAAGAACAAGGAAAAAACCCAACAGAACCTTTTCCCAGCTAGCTGGAACACAAAGGAGACCAAAAAGCAGCACCGTGCTCCCGGCGCTCTCCCTCCTGAGCCCTGCCGAGACCCCTGAGCCCTGAACTGTTGGGCCCAGCTGTTAAACTGCCCCGCACTCGTCCTGTGGCCCCGCCCCCCAGGTCCATCTTAAAGAAACAGCATCCTTGGGCTTTAAGCCCCCACAGGTTTGGAAAGAGATGTCTTGGAGGAAAGTGAAAAAACCTGTTTATTTAACAAGCAGAGTGCATGCAGTCACAAAAAGAATAATGTTCGATAATAAACCTTCTTGTTGTGGAGAAAATCTGAGTCCTTTCTGTAGGTGTGGTTCTGCTCTCTGGAGCTGGGGTGCAGTGTGGGCCCCTCCGGGCCATGGTGTGGGGCCTCCCAGTGATGGTGTTCTGGACTAGAGCTGAACAGTTCCAGGAGAAAAAAAAAGAAGAAGCCACAGTCCCAGGAAAACTCCTTGCTTCAGCTAACGAACAAGAAGCTAGCTAAGAAAAGAATGCACCTCTCTGCCCTGCTGTAGAGCTGAGAGCTGGGGAGGGAGTGAGTGAGTTATCTGTGCTTTTGAACACAGGTTGCCAAAAGAATTCCACTGGCTTCCCCCCACACCCTGTCTTGGACCTAGCTTTAAAGGCACAGAACTCATGTCTGGCATAGGGCAGACGACAGGGGATACAGCATCATAAAATCATCCCAAGACAACATCTCAGTCTTGGAACAGTTTTGTAACTGCAGAGAGCATCCCTGGTGAAAGGTCTTCCAAAAATGGTCATTCAGGTTCCTGGGAGTGAGTGGTGAATAGAATAACTGATACTTTGAGATTTATGCTTCTGAAAGCAAGTTGAAGAAAATGTTGGAATGACAACTTGCATCATGGAGAAACTGCATTTCATCTCTGCTAATGTGTCAAAGTGCTGCACCTGGTTTCAGCAGATGAAGACAAAGGACTGCTCTAGGGGTGTCATTAGAAAATGGCACAAACAAGCTCTTCAGCTTGCTTTTCTTGCACTGTGACTTCAGAGAAGGACAGAGCACTGCAACTGAGGCTGTTGGAGCAAGCCATTGCCATGTGGCAACATTGGGAGGAGCACTTTCTGGGAATTGTTGTTAATCTTTTCTTATAGCTTTGAAAATTTGTTATTCTTATTTTTTAATTAAGGATAATTTTACTTCTTGCTTTATAGGGAGTATTTGTGAGAGAGTTTGTCTCAAGTGTCCTATCACACTTGTGTGTTACGCAGCACCATTTAGCTATTGTGGGATGGCTTTTTTCCTCAGTATGATGTAAAAAGAATGAGGTGGGTCTTACGTTGGAGTTATCATATGCTTATTTGTGACGAAATTTTCTTCTTTTACTATGAAAATAATATTACAGTAACCTTCAGGATATTAAATTTTAATTTTTTTTAGGATAAGGCCATTAAGCATCCTGAATGGAAGTAAAAATGGAATTAAGAGGAGAGTGCAAAATTACAGCTCACATTGAAACAAGTACATAATAATTCAAACTAGCTGTCACTTAGCTTTTTATTGTGTAGCCTCATGAAAGTGGAAAAGGTTTTACTAATATTATTGAATGTGAGTTTATCGTACAGTTTAGATTAATGGATTGAGTTTCAAGACTTGATCTCTTTTTAGGATCACAGCCAGCACTGCAAATTTCAGCATGTTACTGGAGATGCAGTATTTCTCTGGATTCCACTCTGTCTTCTTATTCAGTTCCAAGAATATGGCAGGATTAAGTGACTGTTTTGCTTTCTAGAAGGGTATTTAATTGAAAAACCTTCTGCTGACACTCTTAAAGGATGTAAGATAGCAAAACCTTTCTGGAGTAATTCATTGCAGAAGATCCAAGTTGGTGGATCTTGAAGTGAAAACTTTCTTCCCACCCTGAGTTCAGCACTTACTTCGCTAGTGTCCAGAGAAGGTCTGTGTCCTGAATCTCTTCAGTGTTGTCCACTCCTTCATTAAAAAGTGGATACTCTAGCCCTGGTCTCTTTAGAATAGTCTGCGACTTCTGATGTCCTTGGCAGGAAAGACAATGTTTTGAAACTGTATATTGAGTACCATTTTCAGTACTAGCTAAGAAGAATAATATGAAATATTAAATTGCCTGAAAACAGTTTGCTTTCTGTGACACAACATACCCTAATTGTATAGACACTAACTCAGTCTAGGTTTGCCTAACCTGCTATAGCTCCTTCATTGGCACAGGAGTGTGGCTTCCTTACTGCTGTCTTAAGCAGTGACTGTGATGTAGCTCTAGCAGAAGTATTTGTTCTATTTGCAGTCAAAAGTAGTACAGCAAACTTCAATTCAGCTCCTGTGGTGCATATTGACTCACTGTTTTGTTAAGGATTCTGGTACAGTCTTGCCTAGTACATGTTACTAAAATGGAACTGATCACAAAACTAATCTTTCTCTAATAATAATAACTTGATTATGTTGTGTTTTTTAATGTGTTAGAGTAGCTTGTAGATTCCCTCAGATTTGCAAAAATTCTTGTGTGTACTTCTGGTCATACAAGAAAAAAAACCTGAAAGCTCTTTTAGACTTTATAATCTCACAGTGATTTCAAGTGGTGTCTCTGCACTTACACCGTTTGATTAATCCTTCAAAAAGATGAATTATATAGATTGAAAATAATCTCTTTTTAGGTGAGATTTCACCACTGTTTCGCATTGAGAGCACTAATGTTGCCCTGACCCAACTAAGTACATTTTGTATGTGTGTGCAGACTCCTAGGATTGGTGCAATAAGTCATGAATTTGCTTTTTGATTTATTTAGTGTTTGGATTTTTTTTACACTGGCTCATCTTTGCAGAGAGGTCTTTCCAAAGCTTTGTGTTTTGAGTTGTTGAGTTACTGCAGTTCTGTGAGTGGACATTAATTACACATTTGGACACTAATTTAGGAAGCATGTCTTTATAAAAGTTTCTTCAAAATGTCAAACCGAATGAGAATTTCTGTGAAATTAGTAAGTTAATGTCAGCATCTCCTATCCTAACTGAAGACTTTTTCTCTTTACTAGCCTTTAGACATACAGTTTGTGTAGAAGTTTCTATTTGAGGCATTCTTTTAGTAGCCAGCTTATGCAACTTCTGCTGTTAGATGCTGCATCCTTAATTGTGCTTATGAAGCTGCTTGGTAAAGTGGATCAGGGAACTGAACTTGGATGTGAATAATCAAACTTAGTTAACTTTTTGTCTTGCCAGACTTAGTTAACTTTTTGTCTTGCTGCTTTTCAGCCTAGATCATTTCAGTGAGGGGTTTTGCTGAATGGTCTACAGTGATATAGATGCAAATGGGTGCATAATATTATGATCGTAATGAAAGATGGAAAAAATGGCAACTGCTTAAGGCTTTCTTATAGGAGTTTAGAAGAGAAAAAAAGGCGATAAACAACAAAGCAACCCTGTGCAACTCCTTGTTTTTAAACAGAGGTCTTTATATCCCTTCTTAGAAAAATGTATGTTAGACAAAATAAGTACTCAAAGTTGTATAGATTTGTATAAACATAGTGCAAACTGTGCAACAAATGACAACTTTGTAGCAGCTTTGACCTTCCATACTTGTGAGTTATGTAGACTTAAGGTCATTTCTACTTGCTACTAGTAGAGTCTTTAATAATCCTGAGATAAATGCATGAGCAGTTGTTGGAGCTGTGTTTATGTCATCCCAAACACCATATAATCCAAAAAACTGAGTATTCAGGGTGCTAGGGCTAAGGAATGGCCTGATTGCTGTCTGTAACTATGTGACTGGAGATTACAGACAAGGTAGAACTGGACTCATTTTACAGGTGCCCAGTCATACAATGAAAGATGGTGTATACAAACTAGATAGGCTTCAATTTTTCTGTGATTTTCTACCTCTGGGTACATTGATGGCAGGAAGAAAATTGCTTTCCCTTGCTTTTCCAGTTAAATACAGTATGGAATTGGTTGTCTTCTTAGCCCTGCTTATTTAATTCATCTGCTAACTTGGTTTTATTGTAGTAAGATGTCAGAATGGTGTTTTGGTGTGCTACGTATCTGATGTGATTTTTTTTTTCTTCCTTTCAGCAAATTTGACAGGCCATGCAGAGAAAGTTGGCATTGAAAACTTTGAGCTCCTGAAAGTTCTTGGAACAGGGGGTAAGATGCACTGTTTTAAAGTTAAATGTTGGAAACATTACTCATATGTATGATTTAGTTTTCTAGCTGAGGTTTTGGTAATTGGAACATTCTTTAGGAAGGTAGCACTTTTGTATTGCATAGTGTATTTTTTTCAATTTTTTTTTCACAAATATCATGCAAAATTGGAGGTCACATGTTTTAGCACAGCACGTTTTAAGGTGCACATTTTAAAAAATAAAGGAAAACATCTGGTCAAAAGTTTGTGAGAATTTAATATAGCTTGTGGAAAACCTAATCTAAATTAAGGCATGATCTTGGTAATTTTGTTAAGTTTTGGGAAAAAACCAGTAATTTTAATATATTATTAGATAAGATGCCCCATTTTTTGACTAATCTGTTTTAGGGTCACTGCTGGCTCCATAACTTTCTGTCCTAGTCAGATCCTAGTATTTTATAAGATGGATAAAGTTCATTATTGTATTGTGGGTTTCAGCAAAATGTTGGAGATATCTAGAATGTTGTAGGATTACTGGTGGTAATGAAAAAAACCCTTTGTTTCCCCTTTGCTAAAGGGACACACAGACAGGGCCATATACAGACCAAAAGTAATGACACTTATTCTTTTTAGGGTGTTTACGCTTTTTTGGTCAGTATTAAATCAGATGCATTGTTGAGTAGATTGGGATAATCATGAAGGTGGACTATCATCAGGGTCTGCAGAAGTTTTAGGCTAGTTAAATGATGCCAAATTTTTGGGTGTTATCAGCCATGAATGGCTGGCAGTGAGGCTGTAATTCCCCAAAACATCACTGAAAAGAGCAAAGGATTTTGATTTTCACTTTTAGCTGTCATATTGATTCTTTCATAAATTAGTTAAGCTCTTAAATCACCTGAGAGGATACTTTCCTGTTTCTGCAGTAAATTTTTAAAAGTTTAAATTTAAACATGCTAAAAAATTGAACCCTTGCTGTTAAATTTCAGTAGTTAGGGGCAGACACAAGGAAGCTTTAATATTCATAGATAAATGTTGCATATTCCTAGGTAGAAGCAATCATGACTTTCTGAAATGGTCAGTGTGGATCTGAGTGCGGTTGACAAAAATGAAATTATAAATAATTATGCATTTATGTGAGGATGTCTTTC